>NC_087323.1:300000-600000 GCF_037043105.1 Vanessa tameamea
AAGTATTTTTTCCATTAATAGACACTTGTTGAATTATTTGATTCAAGTATGAAGCAATGAGATCAAGAGCTTTACCATTAACACCGTAATGTTTAAGCTTGTACAAAAGCGTTGCGTTCTCTACACCATAAAATGTTTTGGATTAATCACAGAACACGCACTGGATACATTATTTGTTAGTAATTTATTGGTTTCTAAAGTAGATGATTTTAAGTGGGAAGTTATTTCGGTTGGTATTTTATGGAAAAAAAATTCAAAAGCATTTGCCACTTCTAAATCCAAATGTACATATCTATTTCTAAAGGTTAATTCCATAGGCAGCATTTTCTTTTTAGATTTACGGCAAACACTGTTATCAATTACATTCCTAGTAGTATTGATTTTATCATCTGAATTTGGGATGTTATTTATTATACAAATTTAACATGGATATAAACTAATTTAAAAGTTTTCGAAAAGCACTCGACATCTTTCACAAAGGTAGTCTCATAATTCCACTTTGTTAATTATATAGTTCATATAATTGATTCTTATTCTTGTAAATGCCAACAGAAGCCCAATCGCTAAACTTAAATTTTACATTTTTATAATATGTTTATGTATATTTTAAATATATTTTCAAATGCATTTAATATTAATTTAAAGAAAGTGGTATACATTTTATCTGGACACTATGTTGTTAATTCTAAGTTGGGTATTTTAGACATCACAATTAAAACCGTTAAAACAATTAACTTTTTTAACTGTTATGTACCTACTACATACAATCTTACGCGAATAAGTTATTATTTTGTCTTCCACGGAAAATTATCGGTAAGACTGTATATGCTTGATACATTATATATTTAACAGTGACAAAATATATTGTCAATACATGTTGAAGTGGCTCGATATCCGATTTTCATTACAATATTTATGTGTTAAATGAAATTATTTAAATAAGGTTACCAATCTTAAACTTAACATCGTCCCTTTTATCAAATCAGTGTTGCAATCACCACACACATTCTCAATTTTATGTATTTTACAAATAGTTTTAAGAACATACTCCATAGTAATATCAAATAAGCTAAAGTCTCCTAGGTCTAAAATTTAAATAAAATCTCCTAACGCCCTTACTACCGTCGTTCGATAAAGAGAGCCACTATATATTTTGAAATTTGCGAAGTATATAATTTCGTGCTGTACAATGGGCATCCACGAGTAGCATTTACTCTATCAAACACACTTGACAATGTAAAATTCGGAATATTAAATATGTCAAAACTTTTCCAATGTTCTGTCATATACAATTCATTAATTTTGTAGTACTTCGACGATAATTCTATTTCATAATCTTTACGACCTATGCTCTGTATATTTTAAGGTATAATATTTAAATAAGAAGGCATATGTTTTGTTTTTGTACCATACAATTGTTTTTTTTTTCTATTGATATTATTTACTAGTATTACTACTTTTAAGTACATAAGAATACTGGGGGCCAATATTATTAGCATATTGTCACTTTAATCGTAATCGAATCGAATTGCAATCGTTCCAGTTGCGTCATACAAATACTATGTTGCACGACACGCGATAAGGCATCTAAGCAGATTCATTTGAAATACAGGAGAGATGTGATAAACACTTGAAAAGTTTTTAAGATTTCTGATTTATGAGTGTGCATCTTTTGCGAAGATTGACGTAATTTATTCATTGACTAATGTTGTTACAACATTGCAAAGTTATTGTATTGATTCGTTGACATATTAAGCGTAAAAGTCTTGCCTACTTGCCTGCCTCTCATATTTCCCATCGCGGAGAGCTGGGACTTTACCTACGGTATTACTACCATAAATATTATACAGTTATGTTTGTAATGTAATTCAATCTCATAATAAAGACAATTTTAGTTTCTTCGTCAACGCTGCGTAAGCGACGCTATCGTCAGATAAACAAACGTGAATTCAAGGTTGTGTCGTCACAGAGCACATACTGAAACATTTCAAGTGCATTTAATATTAAAATGAATTCGTATATTAGAGATACTACGAATTGTCATAATAGATAAAGCTTACTTTTCGTACGTCACAAACGTCATGTTGATCGGTTTACACAAAGCTTAATCAATATATTTTAATTATCGAGAAAAAATAAAATAACAATTTGCAATTTATATTTACATCTAGTAATTCGCAGAAGGCCTCTGCATGACATTAATTTAGTGACGTGGCTTTCTTGCTACCTGTGGTAGTACTTACTCTAAACTCTCCGATGCGCAAATGATGTCAGCTTTACCATAATATTAGTAAAGTATTTTATTATATAAAAACAAATACAATGAAGGTTAAGTCATTTATTGAGTGTACGAACACGGTGCGTTTATGCTGAGATATAAAATAATTTAATTATATATGTATTTGTCACTTTTAACGACAATAAATCCCATTAAAACACATCCAAATATTTTCAAGACTCCTTTTTTTGGCATCCACATCGATTAAAACGTTTCGTTTTAAGTTGAAATAAAGTGTTTGGTTAAATACATATATTATTAAAAGAATATTTGAATTATTTCATTTTCAATTGTTCTACATTTACAATGTACTAGGACGAGTTGTATTTTGTATGTTTATCGTTATATTCCAACAAGGCTATAATAAATGTCATCTTTAGTAAAGTTAGAGCCATTAAAATTACTACTTGGATTGTCTCGACAATTATATCGGTATTTTTCGAAAACCATCCTTATTTATATTGTTATTATATATAAATATTAATGCTCACTTGTAATTATGTTATTTAATCAAACTTTTAATTTAGGATTATACCACACTAAATTAAGACAATAAAATGAACTGAAATAATATATATATCGAGAAATCATAGTATGTTGAGCTAATTTTTGATAATTCTTCTTAAAATTGTTCCTATATTTTACTTTTAATTATAAGCTATTCTTATAAATACAAACAAACAATGATAACAATTTATTTACTAGTATAATATAGACTAGTTACATTGTAACGATATCGTATAAAGTAAATACGAGTTACAAATAATAAATAATAATTATCCATTTCGTCCATTTGGGACTAATTATTTAGGAACTTCCTTATCTAAGATACGTACGTTGACATAATTTACTAACAAAGAAAATATAAACAAGAAGCTGCACACGTGGCTTTACTTGGGCAAATTAATCACTAGCGCACAAACCGTCGCCCCACATTTTACCCCCTTAAGAGGTGGATTAAACATGATAGCCTATATCCTTCCCATATCTCCATAATAAATTTCATCCAAATCAGTTCAGCAGTTTAAGCGTGAACAGACAGAGTTACTTACGCATTTATAATATTAGTATACTTATTTTTTATTCGAATGAAATTTGCAAAGGGTAGAAGATGAACATGTGTTTGAAATAGCTAATGTGTTGTTTGTCATTTCGCTCCTTTCATAATCTAAATTATACAAGCAACGATTTTCTGATATAATTTACATTGTATCTTTTGTGAAATTTAAAAACCGATTTCGGTGATCTTCTGTTTCGATCCTTGTCACTGTTGTAGTCCATCTCGTACGGAACTTTCTGACATTTCACGAGCATCCGCAGCGAATAATAAGTAATTATTTCAAAACGCTTGACGAAAATATATACAAAGAAAAAGAAAAGGAAAGCATTTCCTTGTTTGATGTAGTTTAAAACTAAGAATCGATAAAGATTTCACCGAAGACTCACCGTGTACACATAACCTATGATCAAAGTACCCGTTTGTAAACTAACACAGTAGCAGCAGTTTTTCATCATCGGCACACCCATGGCTCTTATGTAATTGTAATAAAGACTATATTGATTTAAACGCTTCCTCACGAATAAATAAATTAATCACAAAACGTCCTAACACATTCGAGACCGCGCTATCACTGATGTTATTATTATTTATTGGCAATGATTTCGCTCGATAGCGCTAGGAGACCGTACAAACTCAACAACAGAACTCATTGTGTTATCAAAACGGGCAGGTTTGATCTGAGTAATCTTTTGATAAGGAATGCGTAAAATACTATTCAACGACCTTGTCGTAAATTGGTGCAATAAATGAAGAAAAAAGTATGATATGAATGAAAATTAAAAAAAATTGTGTTTTTTTTTTCTTGGCTCACCATGCAGTATGTGAAGGATGATCATCTATGTTCACTAATCAGTCGTCTCGTATCTTTATTTATCTTACTGGCATCGTTTCTGTAATATGTGCATTGTTTTCTATTTAATTCACTGTAGTTCAATCAACAAATACCATATCTTGTTAGGTTATATACAACAGCTTTCTATGCGTAATATATGACTGAATCAAGTAAATTAAAACAAAGTGGCCTTAAACACCACTGCTAAGCTGTTGTTTTTAATTTACGCCACAAGTTTTTTTTCAACAATTCAAAGAATATTACTTCTTAGAATAGTAATATTTTAAATAAAAACTGCTTTTTTTCGAGTTCGATCGATAAAGGTAATTATAATATTCAGGGATGTGAGGGGGCTCCGTAGCCGTAACCGAAACTATCGGATATCCGTAATAAAAATATACGGACGAGATTGTAACCGAAACCGATAAAAAAAAAATCATTTTTGCAAATAGTGTGTTATATAAAGAGAATAACTAATTGTATTTTAAACTATTCGTTTCTTCTGTTATTATACCTACTATTTACTATATATACTAAATAATAACCTACAAATAAAGTCAAATTAATATTCTGTATATTTTTTTTTTTCTTTTAACATTTCTAAATAATCTAATATCCGTAACCGAAACTATTCGAAACAATCGGATTATCCGAAATAATTTCGTATACGTAACCGTATCTGAAACCGGTAAAATATTATTTATATATCAGTATCCATATTCAGATCCGAAACGAATATCCATAACATCACTGATAATATTCATCTCTTCGGTTTATTTTCTAACAACGCCTGAATTAATATGCTTAGCAATTTTATTCAAGAGTATCATTTCACTAATTTTTATATAGGAGTCCTTTAATATATGAAATTTTAAAGGACTTTTCTATAAAGTCGAAGCTTCACAATTTTTAAGTAATATTCCAAAAAAAAAAACATTATAAATCTAAATATTGCTTTTATAGATTTCAATTACAAAAACATCATTCGGACTGTCAGATTCAGAGAAAATATACTATAAAAATAATATCATGAAAGAAACTTCGTCTGTTCAAATACTTACTATCAATAATAGAATTATTATATTTGTTTGTAACAAAAAATAAAAGTAGTAAGTACTCCGCGGCAGAAAAAATAATTGTTTAACGAACTCTACATTTAATTCAGTAACCCGCAACACAACAGCATGTGGGAGTAAAGATAGGGGAGACCTAATTGTCTTTGCAACAATATCAACATTCATCACGTCAATCGTTCTTGTTCTCCGTCGATGCTATCCCAATCAGTCTACACTAATAAGAGTTATAACGTATTTATTACTCCTCTTTGTCTCCTATACTTATAACGTATGATAAATCTAAAAATTCCATCTTCCGATTTTGCTATTTACTGACTAAAGAAACAAGGGACCAATTCCAATAACTTAGAACGGTCATGATACGGTTTTAGATTTCGATCCAACTTCGACTATTCATCACAAAAATAAATCTCAGGGTAATCGTAATCGCCAATGATTTAGATTTGATGACTGATTTGAAGGATTATAGTTCTTGTCGATATACTAATCACTCTTTGCCGTACGCTGTTCAGAGTCTAATTGTCATTTAAATTTCTTTTACGAATAATTATAATACGATTTCGGCCACGGCGGCTAAACTACGCAGGATATGTCCACTATACACGAGTGTGTACGGAAACACAAGTCTACTATCTATTCCGTCACTCTCACAATCCTATAGGAAGCCAAATCCGACATCACCGGAAGTAGTTCAGACCAAGACCAACGCAAAGCTTTACCTGCTTTCTGAGGCACAGGAGTACATAAATTCATTTTCCAGACTCCGAGTGGCTTCTGAGAATATTTCGACCATAACTTTTTATTGGCCCGACCTGGGGTTTTATCGAGGACCTCAAGATCTGTGACTTTATAACTAAACCAACGAGTCAGTTAAAAAGTGTGTAAATATGAATACGCATGAATAACGTCTCGATATTTCACGTTAATATAAATTATCTTTCTCCCTAGAATACAAAAACAGACGTCAACAAAAATTACAAAAAAACATCATTAAGTATTTTTTTTTATCTAAAACTGATATAAAATTGGAAAGACATTATATTATCAGCTTAACAAACTGTGTATGTGTGTATATGTTAGGTAGAAAAGTAGCTGGTCCACATATTTCTTCAATGAAATAATATTATGCTATCTCAAGGATCATAAATATATAAATCGGTGTATTCCGTGTAACGACGTGACTGAAAATTATCACACTAATAAGGTATTTACTTACAATTATCTTCGTAAATAGAAATAAGAAAGTATAGAATTTCGTCTTGCTTTTTTTTTCATTACAACGCTTTTAAAGTCGTAATAAAACTCTTAAAATGCCTAGGAGCCAGTTTGTATAGATACAAACTTCTACCGACATTATATATGTCAAGTAACCCTGTCTGTCTGTCTGTTTCGCTTGATGAAATTTGGTATGAAACCTAAAACAGGACATGGGCTACTTTTTATATCTAAGACTTGACGACCAACCCCCTAAAACACAAGCAAAACCGCGTGGGAAAACTAGTATTATAGCGGTAATGGTATATATAACAATCAAGGTATTCTTAGCCAGTTTTGAACATATTTTCTGTTTGCATTTATTAGTTAACTATTTGACCTCTGTTACTCTTAAAAAACTTTTGACCTCTGCAACTCTTAACCACCAGATTGTAAATGATCATTCCCGCCCGTAGACACTGGCGCTGTAAGAAATAGTCCCCATTCCATGTGATGAGGATTATTGAAGCGAGCCATTGAAGCGATTAGTTTCAATGGCTCGCTCCAATGTCTTCATCCAGTATATATAGCATATTATAGTATGGATATATATCTATGCATATACCTTCGAGACAGACACAACATTAAAACACACATAAAATTCGCGCTTGTCATGTCAATAAACTAAATGATAACCGAGTGAAACGGCAAAGCGCAGCTACTAAATTGACCCTTCGAGGGGTTCATTTGCATGCGCGTGGCGTGGGATCGTTTTTTTTTTTTGCTTTTCAGTCTACACTAGCCACGCTCTCCTTCCTCATAATGTATATATTTAAGTATGCATTGTTGTTATAAAATGACTAACGTTGAAATAGCACGATGGCAATGAATTTTCGCGAAAAGCTGAAGTCACGCGAGTTCAGCTAGTAATATTGTATACTAAAACGTTCTTCGAAACGCTCTTCTTGTTCTGGTTCAAGTTTTATGTACTTATATTGTCTGAGTAGTCTTTTACCAGTAAAGCACCATAAAACCTTGTAATAGAAGTCTTTAACTCAATACTCCATGAAACTCTTGTTAATCCTAAAGTATACTTTAGTTTAGCTTGCGGAGTGCATTGAAAATTACCTTTGAAAAGTATAGACTTATATTCTGACTTCGTGACAAAAAATAACATACAACAATAACTCTAATTACTTTGTATTTAATAATAGTTAATAAATCCAACTAAAAACTACATATTTTCTATGACTCGTCAGACAGACATTTTATGTCAAATTGTCAGAAACACCCCAAACTTCGCGCCAAAAAATCATTAGTAAATCCAGACTTTTCTTTTTAATGCATTACGCAACAAGGTATCAATGCATTAGGCCGTAAAGAGATAATATAACGCCTAAACTAAAATACACTTTGTTTGACAACATGCGATGGCTTTATTTTTTTTATTTATAATAATTATTATAATTAGAAATTGCTACCTGAATTGATAAAACCTGATTAGTATATAACTCATGACTATTGACTACTGGCCCGCACAAGACCTCTCGAGAATACCTAATTCAAATGTTATAAGTCATTAAACCATTAGCCAAGTATTCCTCGTGGAAGGTATTTTATCATCTAGTAGATATAGATTATCATGTCTTAAATGTGATAACAAATGGAATTAATAAAATGATATTAGTAACAATCAAACAGTTACTGACAACGCACATTCATTGTTTAATTAAATATTACATTATTAAAAAAGCCGATACGTAATCACGTATTTTATTTTTTTTATTAGGAATTTAATAATAGTCACAATTACTTAATTATTTATATTATTATTATAAATTATAAACATGTGTTTGCCATTAACGAGTTGTTGTTTTTGTGTGAAGTTAGATGTTGGTGCGAAGATTATCTCAATAATTAATTTAGTAAGTAGACTTCTAGGTGTATTGTAAACTATAATATTTGATAAACTATAAATGTTTATTTTTTTGTATAAGAGTTAGAACCAGTGAATTTTTCATGTGCTTAATTGTGTTTATAAATCATCTCATGAACAGCAGTGGAGGAAAACATCATAAAATCTGCACGTGTCGATTAAATTCGGATAAGACTGCAAGGCCTACCCCAACGGTGGGACAATTACATGACATGTTACTTTTTTCCCTCTGATTTTCTTTCCCGTTCTTCTCTGGTCTGAGATGTTCTTTCCGAATCGGTCGTAGAATTTTGACAATATATAAAAAAAGTATTATACTTCTATGTTGATTATATTTTTTTAATTTTAGTATAAATAATTAATTTCTTAGCAAAGTTTTTAAGACATCTCGCGCTTCAAATTTGATTACAGAACATAAAACATTATTGTTGCTTGCAAGATCTTATTTTGGATTTTATTTGTAATGTATAACATTGTGCAATAATGTTTTTGTGTGTTGTTAGTCCTGTCGCCTTCTAAATGCGTCAGTGGCTATATCTATGTGCTACCGATTTCATCACGATTAAGCCATAACCTATCATTTTCAAACTGCCATAATTGTAGCCTTAACCTACCTAACTTGGATAAAGATATAGGGATAAGGCTTATATGTGGATAAGCTGTAAAGATATGGGAAAACATAGGAATTTCTGGAAAATATTTTTTGTACTGGATTATAATGTTCATGGTAACAATAACGATTACGCGGAAACCAAAATATTCACTAGAAGGACACATTTGAATTCGTTTACATAATGTACATCGAATTATTTTAATCAAATACTACATCGATACACAATTAATGACATCGATTAATATTATCGTGCAATATCAGTGTAATTTTAATTACTTTATTAATCATTTAAATCATTTTTGAATTTATAATGCATAGTTTTTTTGCGCCTTCGTACATACCTATCTATACGTATTGTTTTATAATTGTTTGTCCTGGCAGACTAAACTGAACTCCCAGTCAAACCTACGGAGTCTAGAAAGCTGGAATTTAGGTTTAGTTTATTACGTAAGAACCCGCCGATAGAGGATTATTAGATATCAACTTTAAAAATTAATAGTATCTTTGAATTAATTTTACTTGTACGAAGTCTACACGGGCAACTAGTTTATCGTATTGGTAAGTGGTGGGCATCGCTAACTGGCGGATCTAGTGCTTAGCGCATCAAGTCGTAAATATCGTAGTCCTTTCCAAAGGCCTTCATGTTTTCTTGTTCAAGAAAATCTCTCGATCTCTCTTGGATGTCCGTGCCATCTGATAAGAGAATAAGGCAGATAAGAATGTTTATCCAATAAAGTAATTATATCATTCGTAGTTGGCTACTCTTTTACAAACATTTTCATAAGATTTGGAGAATCAAGGGCTGTTAGCACATCGCACTCAGTCATTAGAAGTAATTAATTGTTATGATGCGCAAAACGCATAAATGACGACCGTGGTCGAGTAGGGTGGACATCGGTTTTCATGGGTACGCCACTCCGAAGTCCCGGGTTCGATTCGTCGTTACTTCTGATTTTCCATAACACAAGTGCTTTAGCTACTTACATTGGAATCAGAGTAATGTATGTGATGTTGTCCAATATTATAAAATAATTACAAACCAAGAAACATAACTCAGACACCATAATGAGTCGTAAGGAGGATAAATTAAATTACTTTGTTTAATAAGACTTTTAATTTTTATGGAGTTACAGAAATCTTGTCGTGTACTTTTGTGGTGTCGATTTAAAACATATTTTAACATACATACCTTAAATATCGATATCACATTTAATATTATTTGTTTGATATTTGTATAATTTGTGTGAATCATTCGATATTAAATAAACCTATCCATAGAAGTCATATCATTTTGTACGCTCATTAATAATAATCAGTCATTATACTTAACATACTTAGGTAACGCTTGTGTGACTAGTAGGTAATATTGATTAAAGTATATTATTAACTTGTTGTAAAACATTTTATAAAAGGAAACTAAATGAAGCGATGAGTGGTTGAAACACGAGAAACTTGGTTGAAAATTTCGGGTTCAAACCCAGGCAAGCACCGATTAATTTTCATTGGCCTACATTGTGTTTATGAATTATTTGTGAAGGCAAACATCGTGAGGTAGCCTGCATGTGTCAGATGAATTGTTTCCACTAAAAGGAGAGGAGGCCTTCATCCATCAGCTTATATTTTTCACTTTGATTAAATTTTATTTCTTCAGTGCGGTACGTGGTCAAAGAGACTCCATATTGACGACGAAGTTACACCATAGCATTCCGTTTTCAATAGACATCACATATTTTTATCTCTTTCCTAGAATATATCAAAATAGTAAGTAGATGTTACGGCCTCCGCACGCCAGATAAATCTATGTTTTTTATACCCGCACCGCAAGGGAGAACATACGAGGCGTGTTGGACCTCGGACCGCATTCAAGTGTTAAACTGAACGTGTTAAAGATAAATCATTTATAATATAATTTAATAATATGATGTGTTTTCTTCTAGGTATTTTCAGTTGTCATTGCGATGTTGTACGGCACAGCAGCCATGATGCCCTCGTACGTAGCAGAAACTAGAAAGATTGTGTACGCAATCGTAGCAAATGTCGCCATGTTTGAAATCATCATTGGAAGTCTTTTAATTTATGGAGTTTTTGGGGTAAATATGTATATCTAATTCTGTGTTCATTCTTTTTTAATACTCAATGTTAAGCCATAATTAGGAAAAGATATGGATGGTCTACGGTACTTTGCTATTGAGATAACGGATTTTTCTGAGCATTAATGCCGACGCATCCACTTCAAAAGTGTTTTACTACAAATGAGAAGTGTCACTTTGCCATCCACGTCACTCCCAATTGAAATAGGGTAGATAAGTAATAGAAACTTCGGTAAAATCAAAATATAATTTATTCGAGTAGGCCTTTAAAGGCTCTTTTGAATTGTCGTAAAGCTACCACGGGTTCGGAATATAAATTCAATGGAGAAGAACCGGTAAGAAAATCAGTAGTTACTCTTTTCCAACGTTTAAAATACAAAGTTACGTCAATTACATACAATTATATAATGTATCCTGCCTGAAAGTCAACAAGTATTAACTGAAAGTTTTTTTTATTTATTTTGATTCTTTCGACAAGCGATTTAAATTTAAAATCGTTAAAGCTAAACGAAATAAAATTTAAAAATAAACTAAACATGATATAACTACTGATATTATGGATCGATCATCGATAAAGGATCCAAGTTCCTGTTAAAGTTTTCGATGGATAAACTACTTAATCAGAAACAAATCTAAGTACCTGACCGGTTTAATAGTAGTTGTACTGTTACAAGCTGTTGAGTGATAACATCAGAAAGTAGCGACGCGTGCAAGCTGTTCGCATTATTAGGTGATAAGCCGTCGAGTCTGTTACAGGTGGTCCATGACATGGAAACTAAAAGTCTCATGGACAGTTGCGGCCGAGACGGCACAGGCAAGCACCACTGAATTTTCATGTGCTTAATTTGTGTTTATAATTCATCTCGTGCTCGGTGAAGGAAAACTTCGTGAGGAAACTTGCATATGTCTAATTTCAACGAAATTCTGCCACATGTGTATTCCAGCAAACCGCATTGGAGCAGCGTTGTGAAATATGCTCCAAACCTTCTCCTCAAAGGGATAGTTGGCCTTAGCCCAGCAGTGGGAAATTACAGGCAGCTAATGTTGTAATGTTGTATGGAAAGTAGAGTCGATAATGTGACCGGCAATGCTAATGAACTCCGACAGTCTCCATAAATTAATTATGTATATGCAAGCGATTTAGAAATTGCTATTTATTACATTGAAACTTCGCCTTTTTTAGTACGAAAACCTTAACCACAAAAAAAGGACGAATTTATAAGTATTTTTTTCTTATTCTTATACTTACATCAGTCGGGCAGATCCGGAGAGATCCTGATATATGAAATAAGCGCACACAATTCTATAAATTTTAAAAATGACATATATATATATATTGTTATCGATATCTTTAGATATCTTTACTAATATTGTAAATGCGAAAGTAGCTCCGTCTGTTACCTCTTCGCGCTTGAACAGCTGAACCGATTTTGATGAAACTTGGTGTGGAGATAGTTTGAGTCCTCGAAAAGGACAAGGCTAAGGCTTTTTTATTTACCTCTCGACGAGGTAAAAGGGACGTGAAGTTTGGGTGCTATAAGTAAAGTATTATAAATTTCGCGCGGGTAAAGCTGCAGGCTCAGCGAGTTTTTAATCTATCTTATATTTCAGAAAAAACCCCGGTTAATCCTGCCGTGGTTGATAACCAGCTGGGTCTTCTGCGTATCACTTCTTGCTCTATCAATCTTCGGAACGATACTGATAGTTCTGAAATACACGCGAGATCAGGAGACAAAGAGCGAAGTCAGCACCATGTCGTCTGTGTACTGTCTATATGCGCGTGAGTTGATTCGGAACGCTTTATCAAAATCTTATGAGAATTCCGTGTAAAAACAGCTTATAAACTGTTTTATGAAATAATGAAGTAAGCGATTCTTGTAATGCATGTAAATAGATTCCTTAAAAGCTATATTACATAAATTACTCTTATATAATATTATTACTTCATGCCTTTTTTATAAACATATTACAATTTATATTCTAACTATTTATTTATGCGATGATATTTTTCTTAAACATTATGTATAGACTTTCACTTAAATAATCTTAATATATGTAGCGATTAGGTAAATTATTGTAATATTAGCTTTTATAGTACTGTCGTCGTGGTTTATAAGATTGGTGATATTGAGGGTTCTTTTTTATATCGAGAAGGCAGATCGCATTGACATTCATAATGAGATCTTATTCTTATTATTCTTTATCGAGGGACATTCGACATGTTAGGGAAGACTACGGTCTTTGCATCTCATAGAACATCCTAAAATTATGATACATATTTTTAAAGAAAAAATACCCGTTTAAAGAAATCTTTACACGAAGTAGTCGTTTGTTTGGCCGATGTCCTAAACTGATAACTTATCGTTAATTAGATAATTTATTCATTTGTTTTTTTTTTTTTTTTATATTTTGCAGTGACTCTCTATTACTTCGCGGCTGTAGTCAACAGTCGGCGCGAGGAAATGCTTTTCGATGACCACACAGAATCCTCCCAGGGCTTGATGAGAAGAGAATTTGGAATAAAGTTTCCAATATAAATATTACTTTGTGACATATATTTCTTGGAATTATCCTCAAGACCAAACGATAGTCAAAAAGATTATTATACCGTGGCTGTACAGAAATATGCTAATCTCGATCTTCACTAAGTATACTGAACGCAATTATACTGATAGTAGGACGTAATGGAGCTTGCGAAGAAAGAGATAATTCTACTTAAAATTGTGCATACATCAATTGTATATTACGTACAATTAAACGAATCTCTTTATTAAAATTAAAAATACTGAAAGCAAAAAAAAGACGAATAGAAAAATTGAACATCAACGCTCTCTGTATGTAAAATCTTAGAAAGAATATGTTTATTAAAATATGATTATTGTATTAACAAAACGATTTATTATATTTAATCATATTATAATACCTAAGCACCAATTGTTGGGGCAAGTATATAAGTCCTTTTGCCTTGTCTAATTAGCTTCCTCTATCCCTTCGTCTTTTTTACATTTATCTAACATTGGTCGTCGGACACACAGTCTGACGAGTTGTTAACATACCAGTTCTGTGTCCGAACATTTACTAAAAATAAGAATTAAATTAATAAACAATATCAATCCACTACTAACTAGTCTTAACTCGGAATTACTAATCGGTGGTTGAATATTTGGTGAGTGGGATAATTATAGGGCGGTAACTGGGGATTTCTCTTCTGTCATCGTGGTATTTAAGTTCAAAATCAAAAGGCTTATATCCATTTCTTTTCTTATAGGAAATATATCTGTTCACTTTTGCCAGATGTTTTTTTTTATTTGTGTATTGTGTGTGCATTACTTATTGCTGTTTTAATTATGATTTTTTTTTTATTTCTAGCACCATATGTTGTATGTTCAACTTAGGTTTGTCTGAAGAATACATTTAGGTATTATGTTTCGCTGGCGTATTTTGTGGAAAGAGATAAAAAAATACAATATATGTTATGTAAAGCAACTAAAGCAATCTCATTTGTATTTCTTATTTCAGTCCACGCGCACGTTAAGTTGTAGGTTTTTGTCATACGGCATAATATTGTTTTTCAATCATCTATTTATAATAAAATTGGAGTGTCTGTTTGTAATATTAAAATAACCCATTTTTACTAAATGCATATGTATGTATACACGGTACATATACCATAATAACATTTTTTACAATTTTTGTCTGTCTGTTTGTTCCGGCTAATCTCTGGAACGGCTGAACCGATTTCGACGGGACTTTCACTGGCAGATAGCGGATGTAATAAGGAGTAACTTAGGCTCCTTTTATTTTAGAATTATATATAGAATAAAAATAAAATCACGCTACAATATCCAAATAACATAAATTCAAACAACGCGCACGAAGTCGCGTGCACAGCTAGTTTATCATATAATGAGACATTTATGACCATGACAATGAATACTTATTG
Organism: Vanessa tameamea; assembly: GCF_037043105.1. NCBI lineage: Eukaryota > Metazoa > Arthropoda > Insecta > Lepidoptera > Nymphalidae > Vanessa > Vanessa tameamea. Next base: position 315,023 of record NC_087323.1, read on the forward strand.
CTTATGACGAAAATAACATCTAATAATCTTAAATCGGAGCTGAATGAGCAGCAGCTGACTTATTATCATCAGAGTTGTCTTATTTTAAACTAGCCACTAGACCCGACTTCGCACGAGTAGAATAAGGTTAGAATAGAACGATTATGTCATATCTCTATTGGTCGGCATATATTTATTTCTACATTCATTATCACATTTCAGCCAATTTACACAAAATCGTAATGAATAATGCACCCAGACCCCAGAAATCACTCCTTCCATTAGTGAACAATCCGTTTTGTAGTTTTGAGTTTATCGCATGCAAATCCGGCGGCAATACAAAAAAATTGTCTCCAATGGCTTATCACACTGAACTAGTCGTATTTCACTAATTTATTTTATGACTAAATCAATAAATAAATAAATTTAATGTTAGTAATATTCTTATTTTATTTTAATCAACATTTTATTATATTATATTTCTATTGTAAACACGTTTATTCTATAAAAACGAATTATCTTCGTGCATATCATATTTGATATCAAAATTATTTAAATTTCCAAACACAATTGCTAATCTTAAAAACAATACACGTGAAGTCATAAAACAATTATTTTTATTTCATGATAGACTCTCTGATTGTATATATTTAAAAGTAATTTGAGAACTATTCTTTCGGCAAAAATCGAAACTCTCAGAAGTATACGATCGTGAAATGTCAAAAGTGTTATGTGCGTTAGCTATGAGAAGTATAACATTTAAAGGATACATAAAAATAGGGCCACAGGTTGGTTCTCAACATTTAGAGAGAGATATATTATTTTATAAGTTTATTATGTGCCTTTAATCAAACCCATTTATTTATTATAATATTTACATCGTAATACCCCAAACTGTTACTTTTTTGGCGAAGACAAAAAATCCTCTTGGAAACAAATTGGCAGCGATACGAAGCGTTACATAAAATCGTACGAAGTAGCTAGAAAGTTGAAAACTCGAATAAAGTCAAATTAACATTCTATATAAAATACCATTTCTATAAATAATAATTAGTCCACATTTCCTCGTTGGTGTTGCTTAAGAAAAAAGTTATAATGACCTGGAGTTACGCGTACATGGAAATAATTACAATGAAGTCAACAATACTGCGCACGCGCTCGTGATCGCTGGTAAATTGCTCTAGTGTTGTAATACATATCGATAGAATACATATATTCATCACAATTATTATTTTTATTAAGAATACATAAGACAGTAAAGTAAATTTCCCACGACTGGGCTAAGGCCGCCTCTCTATTTGAGGAAGTATATACCTACATGTAAATATGGATCTATTTTATTAGTTTGCATATTTTTGATATGGTGATGATATAAATATATCTTTATATGTATGTATGTGTGTAAATATATATTATATGTTAATTAGAGGCAGAAAACATTTGAAAAGTTAAACAGGGCTGGCATTGGTCTTGAGACAAACTAATATGATCTCGGATCAGAATATAATTGAAATCCAGAGTCACATTATCGAGTTCCTGTTAAAGAATTCTCAGTAGAAGACCAGAATAAGGAAATTGACAGTGACACACTCCCATGCCTCTTGGCTGTGTGAGATTTAAATTTGTCAATAGGCCAACTTATATATATATATATATATACATAGATATTTGAAAAATATCAATTTAACACATTAAAATTATAAGCTTCGATATTTGCATATTTGACAATTTATACATTAGCTGAGGTGGATGTCCTGTTTTAAGAATATTATATAAACCTTAGCACATTTAAATTTTAATTAATTCATGTAAAATTCCATTACCTAAGAGTTTCGTGAGCTTAATTTGCGTTTATAATTCATTTCATTCCCGGATGTCAAAACTATCATAATTTAATATTACAAAAAGGATGAAACCATAGTCGCAATTTTCAGCAACAATCATATTAATTTTACCTTCGTATGATTATTAAAATTCTAATGGATTTATAAACTATCGATATTTTTAAAGTTAATCAAAATACACATAATAAAAATAGAACACCAAATATACTCATATTTTAATTTGAACGAATATTTTTGTCAAAATAAATATCGATAAGCGAACTACGAGTCCATCCCTAATTCTTCAAGCAAATGAAAACAATGGAAATGCCCTAAAGACAGCAGACGCTTAAGATGTTATAAATGGTTCGCCGTCACCGTCGTTTGTAGTTATTATGGTGACATCTCCCCGCACACCATGGTGAGTGTTGATATCTATACTTTTGAATAAATAATTAATAATGCAATCTGTATGTTACAAATTATGTCAGAAACTACATAAACTATATTGACATGATCTTTAGACCGGCTCGAGTACGTCATGTAATGAGATACGAATTATAAGCCAATCGAAGATCACTCATAAATAACATACTTTTATTACTGGGCAGGTTGTTTTTATAAATAAATCACTGGTTAAACTGTCAATCGTACAGTTTGTTCTTATATATTATGTAAAAGCGTCAATAGTGCAATGATTTACGGGCCGCCTAGCGATGTAACAAGTTGCAGGAGCCTGATCCGTTAGGCTATTGTCGTGCCCACTCCTAGCACAAGCTTTAGAGCTCAATTAGAGCTATAAATAGGAATATTAGTAATTCCGTAAAATTACTAGTATTATTTAAAAAATATGTGTATATTTATCTACTATATAACATAATACTCAAGATATAGATTGACGTTCAATGCGTAACTCCAGGTCAACTCATGTGCTTTTTAATAAAATAGGTATGGTGGGCGGGCAATAGGCCACTAGATGGTAAATAATCGCCATCGCGCCATCACATTTTCATTGTATTAACCATTCCTTACATCGCAGATACGCCACCAACCTTGGGAACTAGGATGTTGTGTCCCTAGTGCCTGTAGTAACGGTGGCTGAGCCATTCAATCCGGAACCCAACAATACTAAGTATTTCTGTTTGGCAGAATATTTTATGAATCTGTGGTCTTACCCAAATGAGTTTGCACAAAACCCTACTATGTAGAGTATCTCTACATAGTACTCTATAATTCTCTCTATAATTAATGAATACGGGATTCATGTGCACAAGTCACATAAAATTCAGTAACAAGTCAGTTAGTCAGTTAGACGAGGCCTTTTGAGTAATTTCCGTATATCATAATATTCCGAGATATCTCGGAACCGTTTAGAAGGCAATAGATTAGTAGCATGATGTTTACAATTTATCGCTTTTAAATTGTAAGCTCTGAATTTAACACAGACGTAAAACACTGGTAATGTTTTACTTACTTATTCTGGACTCGAATGGAAACGTGGTAGAGTTGCCTTACGACACATAAATAATTTTTTACAATCCACTTTTATTTAGAGCCTTCGATTTAAATGTTGAATATTATATTGAAAATGCTTTGTTATTGTTCTGATATAAAAACAAATGTTATGCTGTATTAAGTGAATGCCACACAAGTTGAGATATAACGTGCTCAACCATGATTATGAAGAGTGAGGAAATAAGGTTTTCGCCCTGATACTTTCACCGTCATTTAAATGACTCATTAGCAATGGTGTGAGCCTTCCATATAAGCGCTACTTACATACTTAATAATTTCCTTTTACTTTCATGTTTTTCTTATCGTTTTACAACAGATCACCAGACATTAATAGTTCTAATCACCTTGAACTTGTCTTCACGCATAAGATCAGCGTTTAACTTTCGCAATGTTTATAAATTGCTGTTTAATACATATAATGATAATTATTAATCTATTATGCAATTTAATTTATTGAATAATAATGGGCTTTGTGCGAGCCCCCTAGGTAACACACGCATATTGTACTACCAAAGAGCAGTACAATTATTGTGTTCCGGTTGGCAAGGTGAGTGACCCACGCAAAAGGGACATAACATCCTATTTCCAACACGCATTTGTTATGTTAAGAATTGTAAATGTTTCTTACGACGCCATTGTTTCTGGGCGATGATGACCACTTACTGTCCGGTGGCCCGTTTAACCGTCAGTTTAATTACTTCATAAAGAAAGTCCAGTCTTTTGTGACCTTTCTTATTTTACTTAGTCAAAGTAAAAGTGTGTGCGGAAAATGCAAGTGCAACCATTCTCTCAGTCTCATAATCAAACGGAACGGGAATCTGACACGAGCGGAGAGAGTTCAGTAGCTGGGATTTACGTGCCGTCCGATGTACGAGAGCTGGGCCGGATTTAAACATCTAGAAATTTCCGTGATTATCGAGTAGTGGAATAATTATAACGAATCAAATTATTTCAACGCCTAATAAATCTTTATCAATTCTTTATAAAAAAAACTTCTGACAATTATTTGTAGATATAGTAGAATATACAAAAAAGCTGCGGATCCAACCCTGCTTGCGGGTGCCATACTGCCATCTTAAATCAGAAAATCCCAATAATATTTAACAGGCACGACCAGGGGTTTGACTCTATGACCTCGGCGTCCCGAGTTTTATACTTGTAAGCTACTAGACAAACGAATCAGTTATTATCGCATCTACATCGCTTCAAAGTTGCATCGATCACATGAATAGTTCCACGGTTACGTAACAACGGAGTGAGTGAGCCAAAATCCTCCCGCGGCGCTTTCTCCACCTGTCCAGAGCGTTATGAAACGTTATCATCATCAATTGATATATTATCGACTCGCTAATGACTTCGGTAGTTTCAAAGCCCGCGTCAGAATGATGGCGCTTTTATTTTGTGGATCCCGAATAGCTTATATTTAGAAACTCGTTTTTTCGCTGCTGCATGACCGCCATGACAGTGTATTTAGCAAGTTAAGTTCGCTATTCATGTCAGCATCAGCGGAACAATTTAACTTAGGATTTCTTATTCATTTCAATGTTGTTAAATTAGAGAATTGGAATGATAGTGATACTTTTAAGGCTATGAAACAAATAGACGTTAATTTTGTAAGAAACGATATTTATAAATTTCGATGACGTCAGGTTTATTAAAGGGACTTAATAAAGAATAAAGATATAACTTTCATGGAAGCACGGGTTTCTATTTAGGCTAGAAACGCATATTATTACCATGTCGGGGCACATCCAGAAGCCAATTACCCGTATTAACATTCTAACATTATTTTTTTTCTACCACAAAGCAATTTTATTCATAATCATAATGGTTTACGTATTACGATGATATCCCATTCAAATAAGAGAAATGATCGTTACGTATGCTTAAATACATCAGCCACGAAGAGCCTAATCCCAGGACATTCGGTTTATATTGCATCGTATATACGAAAGCTCGACACACTCGCTCGACAACTCGTCGACATACAGTCAAAATAATATCTGTTACAAATCCAGGTCATTGTTTTACAATGTTAAAAAACGCAATAAAAAAAACACATTTATTTTATTGCGTGTTTTAAAGAAACGATATAGTTTATAGATAACGTTGTTTGAAGTTTTATTTTTAGATGATGAGAGGTAAGGCCATACATTAGTGTACCGACAGCAAAACAAGAGAATTATTTATTATTTTTTATTCTATATATTATATTTATTTATTTTTATTATTCAATTCTTGCAATAACAATGCGCCACTAACCTGGGTAACTAAGATATTATATCCCTTGTGCCTATAGTAACACTGGTTCAGTTGCACTCCTACAAGAACACAGCATTACTAAGAATAGCTGTTTGGCTGTAGAATATATGATTTGTTCTCACATATCATCAGGTACCAATCAGATACCCAAACGGGGTTGCACGAAGCTCTACGAGCAAGTAAAATTCATACCAAAACATAACCTATTTAACAACCGTGTTAGTTTTTATCAAAATAAATATATATTATTTGCACAAATATTACATTTTTTAATACCTAAGTGAAATAAGTCATCGTATAAATATATTTATATTAATAGAGCCTTCAAAAATATCATAAAAGTTTACAATCAAATATACTTTACAAACATCGTGATGCAAAGTATATTACGAACAAAAAATACAAAAGTTTTTTATTAAGTTATCATTGTTATGTAAATAATATGTTAGAAGATCTATTGTTTGCGAACAATGAAAAAATATGTTAACATTATGCAACGAGCATTTACACTTTCTCTTTGAAATTTACTAAACACTAAAACCGCAGTTTTAGTAGTCATTGTACTCAGAATTTTTATAATAATGATAATAGTTTAAGTTTACCAAATCGCCCTCTTGTATATTATAATCTTCGATTTACAAACCAAAACGTAATATAAAACAGATATTTCATAATAAAAAAGGAAAAAGCCTTCTTTGTATGAGTAATTATAAATTAAAATAGGATTTTAAGCACTTTCAATTATATTTTAAATCCTATTGACCCAAATAGTGAGAAGAAATGATAAACACAAGTTACGGCACCGAGCTGCGTTGCATAACTCGGCTCACTTTCACCCAAATCAGTAAGTCACTGACCGCGTACACAGACTAAGCTGTTACGGTATGACTAGGAGATAGATTTTTTGTATGTGCGAAATAAAATGGCTCTAATTATATTTAAAAATATTTTATGATAATAATGTGACATACATACATACGCTTATTTTATTTAAAACACCGTTTACTTTATGGCTACGATAATACTATTAATGAAATAAATGTATTTTAATATTCAATATTTTCTTTTTCCAAACCGCAAACTGGATTTTTAAATCAGTTTCTTTAGTCTGTGACATTTGCGACAAAAGCCACATTCATCGCGGCCTCAAGAGCACTCATTCGTTTAACATTTTAGATTAGATAACAATTCTCTACACCTCTTACACCTGGTATGCGGAATACCTTCACGTGCAGACATCTTAAAATTCTTTGGCTCGTCACCTCATTATTATCTCTCGCGACTACATCACGATTAAAAAGTTTATTTTTATTTTTATTGAAAGCGAAATCCAGACAACGAAATGGCTCGAAAGTGATTATCGTTATTAGTATTCAATGATATTGTAAGATTGATTATTTATCCACGATAAGTTTTATGACATATGCTATCCCAGTCTTGAAACTAAATTGTTAGGTTTCCTGGCCGCAATTCATAACGAAACGGGAGCATGATTTGAAAGTTTTTGTTTGTAAAATCCCAGTTGATTGAGTTTTTACAGCTAACTGGTCATTCTCACGAGTCACATTTTATTTATATTAAAGAAAAATGTTAAAAAACAGATGAAGTATCACTGAAGTCGTGTCGTCCAAATCTTATGACTTATAAAGTTTTATCTGCGAGAGTTGACATAAGCTAAGTGCAACTCCTAATGATATACTGTTCTAAGGCAAGTTCACGATTCTTGTAAATCGGAGGCGATAACAAAGGTCAGTGTCCTGACCTCTGAACCGCAACCTATTCACCACTTTCTCGAACAGTTTCAGTGACGGCAAATAAGGGTCATTCTATCCTTTTGAATCGAATCATTATAATATTCAATAACCAAGTCTTGAAAGTTATAAAATACTATTTCTTTAGTGAATAAAAATACAAAAGATAATACAATTAACCAGTTGTCTTCCTTATGACTCATTATTTAACTATTATTTGGTCAAGGTATTTGTTAAGAACTACGAAGTATTATTTTCATTACATTATTTAAATCAAATGATGTCTTCTTCAGTTGCCGACAGAATTCGTTTTACTTTTACAGATACTCGTATATATAACATGTCTCGTGAGCAGTGTATCCTGTCTCAGGCTCATTCAGAATGCAAATAATGCATCAAATCATAATGTCACCACATTATATCCAGTCGAGAACATTGCTTATCATAGAGAAGCGAATAATGTGTTCAGAGATAACATGAATAAAAATAATGAGAAAGAAATTAACCAAACCCAATCAAGAGATAAAACAAGTAACACTGAGTTAAAAAAATATGACAGTAAGATTTTAAGTACACTAAAAGAAGCAGAACTTGAACAACTTCAAAATAACAATGAAGTCGAAATATCATTAAAAGAAAAACAAGATCACAAGAATGGAATAAAACTGTTTACTGATACGACGTCTTGGAAAGTTAATGCTACTTATGCAAAATCTAACTTAAATATGAATGATAATAAGTCTAATATAACTGATAACAGCTATAATATTGAAAATGAAAGTTTCAAAGGAAAAGAATTCAAGCCGAGTCCGCCTTTAGGATATTTCTATGATGAAGATAAGTTCGTTGTACCTACGCAAGCAACTGTAGGATCATTTAATCCGCATGTTTCTAAGCCGTCAATAGAGATTGTAAGGTAAGATCAATTTATAATTCTTTACACAATTTATGCTAAGATATTTCATTGCAGTTTTCTTTATTAAAACATCTGAAAAACTTTTTCAATTTTATAATGGATCCTAAACATTATCTACAACAATTTGGAATTAATCAAGACTTATTGAATAACAGATAATAAATCAACCACAAATAATGGAAAATTAACTACTCATTTTCTTACAGCTCCCCGAGATACTTCTTCCCTTTAGACTACAAACAACCTGTTAGTTCGTATAATGTTGCAATTGATTCGCCTTACAAATTCGAACATATCTTACCAAGAACCAAAGACTGGAAATTCGAAACAGGTCTAGAAATCAAACCAACCATGGAGGCGCCGGTGATGATACCAGCAGGTGGGCTTTACAAGTTACCGGACGCGTTCAAAGAGAAACCCGGTTCTGACGGTGACGATGATAATTTTGGACTAGACTTTGAGGATTCAAAAGATGCAGCTTTAAAGAAACGGTAAGACATTTAAATGATTTTGTTAAGTTTTGATAGTTTGTATGTAAATGTATTTAAGCTCTAAATTTACTTGGTGGTAGGGCTTTGTGCTAGCCCGTCGGGTAAGTACCACCCACTTATCAGATATTCTACCGCCAAACAGCAGTATCCAGTATAGTAGTGTTCCGGTTTGAAGGGTGAGTAAGTCAGTGTAATTACAGGCACAAGGGACATAACATCTTAGTTCCCAAGGTTGGTGGCGCAATGGCAATGTAATATATATATATATATATATATCTAGCGAGTATCTTGTTACTAACAATATTAATGCGAATGTTTGGTTGGATGTTTGTTACTCAATTTTATCCGAACGGCTGAATGTAATAATGTAAATTTGGCACAGAGATAGATTATAGTCCGGAATGAATGATAGGGTACATTTAAAGAGAGAATGCACCTCAAACCAACACCAGCACCACTCTCGCCTCACTCGGGCAAAGCTGCGGTCGGAAAGTGGGTTACATACTTGAAAGTATCAGCCAATGCGTAGATAATTACGTACTCATATAAATACATGAATTGATAAACGCAGCCACGCGTTGTGCGCCCATTGTGACCTCTCACTAATTTATTAGTATTAATAATATATTTCTTGATACCAACAATCTTTGCCTTCTGAGCACTTTCCCGTATTTATTTGAATACACACATCCCCTTAAGTCATACTTGGCTAACAATTGCAAACAGAAGTTTATTCTTTTCTCTTAACTGTAAGGGGGTTTAAGTCCATTTAAAGATTGTAAAATACGCTTATAAATGTCATGATATACAAAAACACTAAAGTAAAAAAAAACACTCTCCTTCAGCGCCGGTTGGCGGATACGAATGTGGCAGAATGTCATTCAAATAAGACACATGCAGGTTGCCTCACGATGTTTTCCTCCATCGCCAAGCACGAAAAGAATTATAAAAATAAATTCAGCACATGAACAGTCAGTGGTGCTTGCCTGGGTTTGAATCCGCAATCATATGAGTAAGATGCACGCATTCTAACCACAGAGCCATCTCAGTTCCAAATTCACGATGAAACCACATATTCTTCTTCATCTTATTGGTAATTTTTTTAGTACGATATTTATAATCGGCGGCAGTAGATCAAAAATTAAACACTCGTCACGTAGAATAAATTATAAAATACTAATAGAAAAAAATATTCATAGACTTAGTGCACATTCATTTCAAATTACACATGGATTTACATGGTGGTACAGCTTTGTGCAAGCCCGTCTGGGTAGGTACCACCCACTCATCAGATATTCTACCGCCAAACAGCAGTACTCAGTATTGTTGTGTTCCGGTTTGAAGGGTTAGTGAGCCAGTGAAACTACAGGTACAAGGGACATAACATCTTAGTTCCCGAGGTTGCTGGGGCATAGGTGATGTAAGGAAGGGTTAATATTTCGTACAGCGCCATTGTCTATGGGCAGTAGTGACCACTTACCATTAGGTGACCTATTTGCTCGTCCGCCTACAGATATAATAATAAAAAAAAAAACACAGGCCCCAGGGTTTATCTTGCAAATTTTGAGTCGATGTTTTCTTCACAGCCGTTTCACAAATTCATTTGTTTAGTCCTCTTAGGACTTATTGTTATTATATTCTGTATTTTATGTTTGGGGAATACCATAAAGCATATTAACATAACATTAACATTACGAAACACAATTAACACGTAAAATCTCTCTGAACATAAAACCGCATTTAAAATCCGTATCACAGCCATTGCTATGTAGGCTGAAATTCAATTAAAGACAAAAAAATATTATCATTTTTAATAATCAACATTCCACAGCCACTTACACGACGGGGACGGTGTTACGCCTATCGCCATACAAGTAAACGCTAAACGCCGGCTGTCGGTACGAATGATTGATTTGCGAGTGATTTGCTTTAAGCTCCAGGCAATGCAATGAGCTCACTTACCAAGCAGAAATAGAAAGCTTGTTTACAGAACTATTAACACAAAAATAATAATAATGTATGATATTATCGTATCGTTTTGATGTTATTATGTCAATATTAATAGACAAGCAAGCTCGTCTCGATTCTTGTTCTGATCTGAGACTGCCGGTTGACCTTAAATTATCCTCTACATAGTTAAACACTGCGCGCTTTCAGCCATTTATCTCGAGAACGATCGAAGGTATAAAAACGTATTTAAAGCAAAAGTCGTGGATATTTTTTTCCTCTAAAATATTGATAATAAATACAAAGCTCACAGTAAGTGAGATATTTACAAAGATAAGGTGTAAAGAAACGATTCTTGTGACCCTTGACCTTAGTTAAGGCCACTCGCGTACTGATAAATAATATGTGTGCAATTTTGTAGCTGAGTATCTCAAATTCCGGGGTAGAACTACTGAGATGACTGGACTAATATATGTACTAGTAGGACCCCGGACAGCCTAACGGTAATTAATGCTAATATAGAGTATTAATACATATATAAGATTTAACTTATTGTTATAATAAAACATTCTTGTTGAGTTTTGTCAGAATAGTTTAACAAATCGAAATTATTGCTGTAAATAATTATTAGCATTCATTCGATCATAGACTTAATCCATTTTTTTTTTCAGTTCTAACCCATGGAAAAAGATATTAAACTTGATAACAGCTCTGGTACCTGTTGGGATCATCATATCCGCACTCACACCCAGCATCATCACTCTAGAGAGCGCTGATAATAACCCTCGGTTAGTACATACTTTCCATTTACATACCTAATCGCCACATATTTTTAAAAGAAAAGTAACATCCTGCTAGGCTGTGGCCTCTTTGGCCTCCTCTCCTCTTAAGAAGTAGATTTAAGCTTATTCCATCACGCATTTACGACGCGGTCTGGTACACGTGTGACAAAACTTCATTCGACCCAAACAGGTTTCCTCACGATGTTTTCTTCACCGCCGAATACGAGACGAATTATAAACCCAAATGATGCTTATCAGTTGGAACTCAAGTTCAATCTTATGTTAGCATTCAAGTTTTAATATCACTGGGTCATCTAAATAAATTAAAGAGTGATCATGTTAAGTAGCCTTTAAAGAATTGTAACCATGCTAATTTATTTATTGCAATAAGAGCTCAAGTATTCAGAAATATTCGATAAAATACTGAACATTATATTTTGAAGACAAAAAAGAAAAATTATTATTATTTTCAATAAATCACCAATAAAATATTGAGCAAGAAGATTACTACATATTGAAATTATTGGAAATTTACCCATTCCATGTTATAACTTATATTCTCCATCATTATTTATATATACGAGTACGTTTGAAGTTCTCTCCATAAAAGGAATGTCGGCCACTTAAGTTTCGTCAACAAATATTTATAAACAAACGGATCCGTAATTGCCTTAAAGTGTCAACAAGTAAGGTGTCAGTGAATTCAATGTTGTGTAATAGTTGGTGGCTTTCCAAAAATTTTAAACAGTAAAATATATCCCAACCATATTAAAATATATACCTATTTAAAGACGAAGTCAGTGTATTTTATTATAGAGGAGGGGTTGTGTTAGGTAACCTATCTCCCGTCACGGTGCTTGAGAAAGCGATCCCCTGACGCCCCTCGAAGAGACGGAGAGGGTAGCGCTGGTTTTTTTGTGGATGTTTCGGTGTACTAGGACTCACAAAGCGTCCTGGGCAACGGCGAATACCACATACCCTCACATCATGTGGGGGAAACGCGTAACACATTTTTCCAGCGAGAAAAAAAAGATAACCTATGTCTTTTTCTGTACCAGTCACGAAAGAAAATGAATTTATGCAAAAATTCTTAAAAGCGTAACAAACAAACAAACTCACTTTCGTATTGAAGCGTTTAGTTAGTATTACATTATAAATTAAAAAAAAATGGAATAGCAATATCGAATTAATGACGTTTCAAACGTAATTTTTTCACAATCCGTAGCGTTAAACGAGAGCTAAGAAAAAGTGCTAGATGTATAATTTGGTACAATCTGTTTATGAAACCAAAACCACGATTATTCAATTCCGTAATTAATCAGAGTAGAGAGTGCGGCAATTTTGCAAAAGATAAAAGTAAATCAAAAAACTTCAAAAAAGACCGTTTTGTTATTACGACGAGCGCTGGACGCAATATTCATTTGCTTTTTCCTCTAGTTTCATGAACTAAATTCGCTTGTACAATCGTATTGTTAATTTATATTATGAATTACTTATTCGCTTGAGTAGCGCTCAATGTATACGTTTTTACGGTCTCATACTATAATTATGTGCTATATTTTATATATATATATATATTATATATATTTAATTAAATTTTTGTTTTGTTTATTTCTGTATCAGGAACATGTTAAGAGGTTTTGCTTTTAATATAAAAGAAACATTACAAGTTATACAAATGTTTATAATAAAAAATATAAAACTTCAAAAGTTAAGTATTTTGACCCTTAACAACCAGACGTTATCGTCATCAGCTGGCCCTTATGGACATTATCCGTCATCAGCTGTCCTTATCTCTTTTATTTAAGGTGCCCGATATCAACCACTCTGTGGAACAGAGCTGAATTAACCGTGTCCGTGCTCCTAGGCAAACCACCTCACGCAACCTTCACTAATTTCCTAAATATTTTACACCACAATATATTTATAGTTACGATGTTCTTCTGCTATTTAAATAGGAGAAATATAGGTATATCCCAACAACTTAACTAACGGATACTTTAAACCTTATTTGCTTGGCTTGTATATTGTATTGTAATCTCTAGGCTGTTGCCTTCACTGCCTTAAAAGCTCAATTAAACAGGCGTTTAACAAACGTTTCCACTCTTCGGCAATCGACTCTAGCGACATTCACGAGTTAAAATGGGCTCAATTCTCTTAAACCGGAACCAGATGGACATCGCTAATAAATAATATACTGATATGTTTATATATTAATAATTGACATAACGTCCACACTGAAAGGATATTATGCCACTCGATAAAACGGCATTTATCAAGTTGTAGGCCATCGATATTAATTATTCATAAAATACTTTCGTGGCCGCCTGTCCACCGCGCTTACATAACCTAACGTGCGATCGTTGCGTGCGCTCGCGCATATCCGCGTTGTTACATCTGTAATATTAATCCGTTCTGTATCATGACGATTTATCCTCAACCAGTAGAGCATGGGTGATGTCTTCAGGAAATAAAAACGTGATTTCCGTTCTTAAAAAGTTTAATTCAATTTCCGGTTTATATAAATAGTAGCTTCTATATATAATTGATTATATACCTATATTTAAGTGAACGTAGTATTCGTTACGGACGTTATTCTATCAGGTTTTATTGTTTTAACAATAATTTGATACTTTTACTAAACGGAATATAGACTAATTTAAAAAGAAGTAACTGTATAAAATTCCAATATTAAATATATTTTCCTTTTTTTGTCCGTCGTCTGTACCCGTTTCATACGAAACCCAAAAAAATTAGCGAAGGTAGTTGCAGTAACTGACCTGAACTGCTCGGGAAAATCGTTTAATTACCTGTATTTTTTACCCCAGTAAGCAAAAGGCAATTATTTATATTTGCTATTAATATTTTGCATCGTATGATTATCAGGAGGCCGCCGCAAAATTTCGTAGTTCCAAATGCAGTTTAAGTTTCCATTATATTTTAAAATAGCACCCAAAACGGATAAAGGAATAATGCTTAGCTTCATTATCAGGTGGCCCATTTGCCTTCTGGCTTCCTGCAACGAATATACAAATTCACATCTTAGATCCCATGGTTTTCAGTACATTGACGTTTATATGTGGTTTATATTGTCTGCCTTTCTAAAGCAAAGACAAATATCGCAATATTATTTAAAGTAGTTCGCATAGCGTTGAATATTAAATAGTAACGAAGCACTTACACACACGCTGCTGGACGAAAATGTCTTGTAGGCCTTTTTATATATTTATAGCCTCTACTGATGACAGCACGTGATTCAATATGCACAGAGAGAATAGGCATTGCAAATGAACAACGAAATGCGGTTGACATTCACGCCAAAATTCAACGCGGTCATGATTTGTACATATAGCTATTTAAGCCCTCTTTATTGATAGTAAATCAACAAATAACAATAATAATTGTTTAATGTGGAACCAACGGGAAGGAAAATTAATAATCCCTGCACTGACTTACTTTGCACACAACCATATTAAACCGCTGAATGATTTACTATACTCCTTTCCAAACATAACAGGAAAAAAGCTAAATAATTGAGCATTTGAGATTTGACAACAACATTTGAGAGCAAATTGACGCTATATCATTGGTTGAGAGCTTGTTGATCTATGTTGTTCACTATGGATTTGCGAAAAATGGCGTTTTGAACGTCGACGAAACTGTTATGGGAATTTTGAAAGTAAAATTAAAGTGGAAATAGTAGTTAAGTGCAATAGTGTTGTATTATAAATAACTATATATTAATCATAAAATCTTAGTAGTGCACAACATAGCTGAGTTATTAGCAATATACGTAAATCTAAGGTTTGTTTATCTTTTCATACTTCCATTGGAATAGGCTATATACCATGTTGATGATCTCCGGACTGATTTCGGCCACCGCGGCTGTTCTTAAGGGAAACCAGCCAACTACGCTGGACATGTTATAGTGCACAAGTGTGAGCAAACACAAGCGCACTCCTTATACCTCTCCTTCATAATCCGATGGGACGGCAAATATTGTCATATTCGACCTGAAAAATCTTAGCCGGTACGGAAGGTCACACAATTCTAACCTCCAGAAACACGTAAACGAGTAATTTTTTATCGGTATGACCTGGAGTTTAAAGTGAGGATCTCGGAATCTGTGGCCTTATAGATATGTAGCCGCTGTACCAACGAAGTAGACATACTGTATAAATCAAATATACGCAGCGGTGAGAGGTACCGACACTGACCGCTGCGCCTATTTTAGTCTTCCCTCTCCAAAATCATTCTTAAAATAGACTCGGTACATAAAATTAAATTCGTAATAATTACCACATCCACGCATTACGTAGAAATGTACACTGAGGAAGGACTTACATCCGCGTGTTACACAAGTGTGAAAGCAGCATTAAATATTTTACAAGAAACGAATAAAGTTTCCACTACAATGTGCTGATGGACCGGTCCCCTGTTTGAGGACGGCCGCATTCTTCAATTCGTGTTTATTGTTCAATATAGTAGAATCCCTATTGGACTTATTGTTCTGTTATATATGTCTGTACGTGTACTTAGTTATACTTATGTGTGAATGGGAGATTCGTTTTGTAATAAATATAAGCAAAGTAAAGTCTGTAAATGTCTTTACAAAAGTTTTTTTTCCTCGTAAAGAAGTCGCCGCTCTAAAGTATTTTGACGACGCATTTGAAGGAATATGATCGGAAACATGTACTTAGTACAATTTAAAGTAGTAGTAAAATTTTCTCGTGATAATTTATTTCGCCGCGAAGCACACGTTGAACTATAAACACAAAGAACGTGAAAATGAAATGGTGATTGCTCTAGTTTCAATTCACAATCTTTAGTTAAGATTCACTGATTCCAGCACTGTACCACTTACAATAAACATACTAATATTGTGTCGTGGATAGTTAACATACAAATACTGCTAAAAAATATTTATTTGGAACATATAAATACGTGAAAATACATTTCATTGTCATCTAGTATTGGAATATTACGCACTTAAAACTAGCAAACATAATTAATAATAATAAGCTACGGTTAGTAAGAAATAACATAGAGCTAAGTTTAAATTCAAAAGAAAAATTCATTTTAAATAATTGTATAATACAGTGCAACCTGGATATAACAAATCGGAAGCGAACAAGTAAATATTCGTTTTATCAAGTATTTCGTTAAACTGAGGTTTGTTTTGTTGAGGTTCGGTTGGTCTAAAATTCGTTATAAAGAAGTAAAAAAACAGTTTTATTCAGCTCGACATTACGTACTTATCTTATTACAACTTCTACTAATAAATGATAACACATTTTTGTCAAATTACTGTATATATTTTCTATTTGAAAACAATTAGGTAGGTAACAACAATTTTTGGTGGTGACTTTAAGGTTTTGGGTTGACAATTTTGAGGTATTTATACTTTGTCTTAATAGTTGAAAATTCGTTATAAAGAGGTTGTTACAAAAAATAGTCGTAATGTAAAGGGATATTTTACATTGTCTCTTATAGACGATTCAAGGGGATTTGGCGAAGGCGAAGAATTTGTTAAATCGAGGAACTCGGTATATTGAGGTACGTTATATTAAACTTGCACTGTATTTAATAGAAAGTTAATTCGGATTAATAATAATATAACCGACAAAACTAGAATGAATGTTGACATAGATATATTATAGGTGCATATTAGGTATTTATGTTTTATAATAATAAAAGTTCTTTGGTAATCAAGATATACTTTATTCAATTCGGGTCTTTCAAGCACTTTTAATGAGTCATTTACGTGACTTAATTAAATGCTACCCGTAAATGGTTCGAATGTACAATCCTTTGTAATTTATTATAAAGACTTTTTAAGTTAATCAATAAACACAGTCATAAATAAATCACTCATGTTGTTTATATTTGTGGTATAACTGTATAATATCAGATGAAATGATATTTTTCCCAAAATTGTATATTTCTACCCATAATTATTGTAATTCATTAATTTCAGTAAAAAATCTTAAGTGTATTTTATAATATATACGATAAAATATTTTTTACACCAGCTTCTATTTACAGTTTTCCATCTCGTATTTCCCGGAGGTCGGAAGAAAGCGTCGCCGAACTTCCGTCGATCAGTGAACGATGTAAGCGAAGATTGCTCTGTGAATTACATTCGAATGGAAACTATATGCGGTAGGCGCCACCATTTCTTGAACCCATACATATCGGTAGAAAGTAATGATGGGCTCCGCCGTGGCCTTAATTCAGAGGGTTCACGGAAGAATCTCGTTTCAAAGAATTTCTAAACAAAGTATCTTGGTAGGTACTGCCCACCATTTATTCTACCGCCAGCAATACATGTATAGCTGTGCTTCGGATTGAAAGTTGAGTGCAGTGCAACTACAGGCACTTGTGACATGATATTTCTTAGTTCCCAGGGCATTGGTGATGGTTAATATTTCTTAATCTCTATAGGCCATGGTGTCCATTCGCCGCCACATCTGCGCACTTTACGCTGCTTATATCAAAACATATTTTGGTACATTCTTTTTCTACGTTCATTGCATTTTATTCTAAGCATTATATCTGTTTTTCTATCTTTACAGCATTTCGTCATCACTACACAGACCGAACTTATGCTACAAGATCCCTTGTAACGACCCTCAGGCTCTAAGTAAAGTTCTAAGTTGGTTATTTCAGCACCATGGCAGCCGTGGTCACCATTATGCCCTTCATGATAGACGAGGTTTTATTACGTAATGTAAATAAATTATAAACTCCTACTATTGTTTTAATATACCTTTCCGTTTATTTTTGATAGTAACTAGCAGCTACCTGCCCCCGTGTATCGCAGCATGTTATAATTACCTTCCTCAAGAATTGATCTATCAAGCGAAAAAACAAATTTTCGAATCCGACTGATATTTTCGGAGATTAGTGCGTTCAAACAAAGAACAAACACGTTTATTATATTAGTATAGATATAGAGCAGACATGATCGAGTGACGTCTTAAGCAAAGATCACTAATTTCAATCTGTGAGGCGAACCTACATTACAATTCACGAAATGTTCGGCGATCAGGGATAAAGTTACGAGGGAGCTCGCATGATTGCCATCAATGTTAAAAAAACTCATCGATATTGTATTATTTAAGAGACCAATAGATTAAATTATATTTAAATGTATTTAATGATTAATCGTTATAAAAACTATGAAATAATAACTGTCTGTCTATTTGTACACAAAATATATAATTTACCGAATATTTACGTTTAACATACTACATAAATATTTTATTATCTTAAAGGCTTTAGCCGGAGACCAAATTAATTCGTATATATCGTACTCTCAAGATATATCTACATATATCAGTTCTCAAGATTCTCAAGATATATTTCTGTTTTCTGGTTTAATGATTCAAATATATATGCTACTTTTTTCAAAAAAAATTGAGGTATATAACTAAACTGTACGATCAGACAAAGTAAATGAAATTATATTAAATACACTAGAATATTATAAAACAAGAGCGCCTGGTAAAAATACTTATAATGCAATAAAAATTACTCTGTTTACCCCAGGGGCGATCAAAACTGAATTTCCTCGCCTAGTATAGAGTAGGTGCGGCAAAGTAATGATTTTAAAATCCTTTAATGTATGCAGTTCATTAAATTATAATACATTGTGTCTGTGTTTATAGACCGGAGAAGATACAAAGACCTTTATTAAATATGTTCAAATCCAGCGGTAAATAAAAACTAGAAAAAATCAATTAAAAACTGTCTTATAGGTAACATGATGAATGCGTGTTGCGGAGAAAGTAAAATTAATGCTCTGGAAGGCTGCGATTAAAGCACAAATCTACTTTCCAGATTTGGCGTGCTCTCTTTATGTTAAATGATAGACCGACAAGTTTCTCTTTTTTTTAGTTAGAAAGGCAGACGAGCAAATGTGTCACTTGGTAAGTGATCACCTTCGACCAGAAAGACTGACTCTGTTAGTAATATGAGCCCATTCAGACGCTACTTACCCGCTATTCAGAAGTCTCCGCCAGCGGTAAAGACACTCATAGTACCATTATAAAAAATATAATACTGCATAAAAGGCACTAGGGATAACACCTTAGCTTACAACGTTAGTGGTGAATTTAAGGAATGATTAATATTTCTTACAGCGCCAACGTCTATGGGCTGTAACTCACTTACCATCAGATGTACCTGATGGTTAGGGGGCATTATCCCAACCAAAAAAAAGTATGTAGGATATATATAACATATAGGATTATGATTAGGATGTAAGATGTAAAGTTGTATTTTTGGGTAATATTTTGGAAAACTAATTAAGCGCAGTACTCGTAACGAGCTATTTGTAAAAATTATAACATACATTGTAAAGAATTAGATATATTTAACTCAAAAATTAGTTTACGTCACATTATTAAACTGTAACTGTTTTACTTGCTTTTAATACTTTCTGTTTTTGTTTTTATTTTTAATGTAAGTTGTCATTTGTTTGCATTAATTTTAAGTGGAAACTTGATTGATTTATGTTTTTCGTATATTTGTTTTTTACTATTAAATGTAATTATAACTGTTTGTTTCCCAAATAAATAAATATTGCGTCTATGCTTTGAAGACGCGGACGCAGCCACATACCGATAATTTA
Organism: Vanessa tameamea; assembly: GCF_037043105.1. Lineage (NCBI taxonomy): Eukaryota > Metazoa > Arthropoda > Insecta > Lepidoptera > Nymphalidae > Vanessa > Vanessa tameamea. Next base: position 335,124 of record NC_087323.1, read on the forward strand.
AAAGCGGCCTTTTTTTTTTTTTATAGTAGAGGTGGCAAACGAGCAGGAAGCTCACCTGATGGAAAGTGACTACCACCGCCCATGGACATCTGCAACACCGGGGGGCTTGCAGGTGCGTTGCCGGCCTTTCAGAAAAGAGTACGCTCTTTTCTTGAAGGTTCCTAAGTCGTACCGGTTCGGAAAAACCGCCGGCAAAAGCTGTGGCATTATATGTAAAATGCGGCCTACAGGCCGCATTTTACATATAATACATATACCACAAATGCAAGAAGCACTGTGGATCATGACAGTGGTGTAAGAAGTCGTTTATACTCCTCACAGTGCAGTGTAAAGGTGACGATTAAGCATCATAAACATTTGCAATGCGCTGAATTAAATTCCTATTCCAATACCCTGACTCACACCGGAACTCAGAAATACAAAGCTTCGTATAATAAGTGTTCAAGAAGTGGCTGTGACCTGCAGGCTACAAATACTCAGGGTACGACTATAAATATATGTCCGCATATGCGGACAGTGAATGTGAAAATCTAAAATGTATTCAATCTTAAGACAAAGTAGGAATTGTTCTATTAAAAACGTACTAATGAGAAGTTTCAATAAATCAGTCACACACTAACGAGGTCGCTTGACGGCCATTACGTAGAAACGCGTCCGCTATCTCTCCGTAATTATGATATTTATCTTAATAATTGAGCATGATTCATCCCTTCGCCATATTCATGTCGAGAGGCTCAGATAATTGTTCCGTATAAAGAAAGTTTCGTTGTTAGATAACAGTTTTCGCCACTGGCTTTGTCCGCGGTAAATAAATCATAAAATTCTCTGACTCGGTTAAGTCTGATTCATCGTCAGCCGATAATTTATGTTATCATTGAACTTGAACACAGGTTAAGTAAACTTAATAAACTTTAAAATATTTTTCATTTTTTTTTTAATAAGTTTAAACTTTTTACTCTATACGTGCGCAAAACTTTAACCATTGGTGTTAGGGTGATATGCGAACCTGTCTTGGTAAGTACCATCCAATCATTAGATATTCTACCGCCAAACAGTAATAACATAATATTGTTGTTTCTTTGAAGGGGGAATGAGCCAGTGTAACAACAGGCACAAAAGCCATAATACCTTAGTTCCCAAGATACCAACCTTGGCGTATTGGTGATATGAGATTATATTAATAAGTATTTTCGGTTTTAAACAGAGTTTTTGCAATTGGACCTCTTCTATCTATTTATTTATTTTCTATTTTATGATATAGCTAGGCGGACGGACAAATGGGCCACCTGTTGGTAAGTGGTCACCACCGACCATAGACGATGGCGTTGTAAGATATATTAACCATTCCTTAAATCACCAATGCGCCACCAACCTTGGGAACTAAGATGTTACGTCCCTTGTGACTGTAGTTACACTGGCTCACTCACCCTTCAAACCGGAACACAACAATACTGAGTACTGCTGTTTGGCGGTAGAATATCTGACGAGTGGCTGGTACTTACCCAGATGCGCTTGCACAAAGCCCTACCACCAAGCAAAATTAAATATTATGCATGCACCTTTTCTCAGCTTCTGAACCCACTGGTTAACGCATTGCTTTAGTTCACCTGGCCATCGGATATCCTGTGCATATTTTCCCGAGTCATGATCTCCAATCATTGATGTTTCTTCACATCAGCTACCAGTACTACGAACGACGCCGCCTTCAGCTCGTTAGCTCTATTAATATTCAATATTCAAAATACGCGATTTCAATAAATTATTTAAGAAATGTTAAATATAACTAAGTTAATAAATTCAACTAATTAACATGTAGAAATTTGCACAACGGTTACGAAATACTATAATTTCTAAAAGAATTGAAATCTTTTCGATAGAAATTAGTATAACCCGATATATTGTTTTTGTATGTATAATTTATTTACAAATTTTCTTTATTAAATTAATAAATGTTAGATGTCTTAAAAATTAATCTACATAATAAGTTCTAACTTTCTTTAGAAGACTTTAAACAAATCACATTACATCAAATGATATTTCATTCGAGTAGACTCTTACGAGTACTTTTGAGTCATTATTTTACATGATTAAATACAATTAAAGCTACAACCGGTTCAGAATGTAGATTCTACCGAGAAGAGCCGGCAAGCAGTTCATTCAGTCATAGCTTATTGAATACAATCATTAAATTATTACTTATCACATGGAAACACATGGAAACTCCACACTTTTGTATCATCTACATAATCCCTTATAATAATAATTATTATTATTATCCTTCAGTAAAAAAAATTGGCATAAATTTCCAAAGTATTTGAGGAATTTTATTATAGAAGCGAACACCTCGCCCAATGAAGGATGAATTGACGTTGGGGAGACTGAAACCAGGTGGTACAAGTTTATGCTTAATGACTAAAACTTGTTGTAACTTTTCTTATTCCTAAACATTCGGAGGTGTTATGAGCTATGTTCAAACAGCTAATAATATTTAATTTCATGTTTTTATACATATTGTTTTTTATTTTATTTTTTCGTACAGTTTTACTCTTAACATTTTGAATTATAATTATGAAATTAATGTCTGCATATATTTTAATCATTTTAATATTTTTGTCGGTGTCAATAGAATCTTTTTATTACTTATAATTAAAAAGTATACTTAACTAATATGTATATTTAACGTTAAAGTCTATTTTGATCGTTTTATTATAACATTCTGTTGATAGTTCTATTAAACAAATAAATCAATAGCTATAATATGGTATGATCATACCATTTGATTAACGGAACTTGATTATCTCGTTGGTCTAGTAACTTACAAGGCTCTAGATCCTGTGTCCTAATAAAAAGTTATTGAATTTATCTGTTAAGCAATAAACACTAGCAACACAAAATTAGGATGTTACCAGTGGTAACAATGTCGTGCCTCTGGAACCATATAAATCCTTATTATGTAGGTCTGGGCCTGAACTCCCGTCGTCTCAGATTCTGTATGTATTTGTTACTATACAATTACCAATTCCCAGCAACGCACAGGAAGCTGTTTCTTAAATTCACTAATCTCTCTTTATACTTAAATGGCTGAACGGATTTTAAATATATTTTATAATAATGAGTCTTATATTAGGTAGCAGCAAAATAAAAGTTGTAATAAAAATATTGATATTGAACATAATTCCTATTCGAATTATGATTAACAAATTGTGATGAAATGTGTACGAGTGTATGAGTGGGTGGGCGCGTGTACAACGCACCATTGTTCCGTTACAATCGGATGAATGGTTTAGGAACGCATAGAGGACAGAGGATATAAAGAAACATTCATTTTTATTTATTAAGTTTACGCCCAGCGGAGCATGCAGGGTTAGGAAATTATGTAATATTTTTACGTAAGCAATTCAAAAAAATTATAAATTACTTCTAATTAAGTCAGGAAAGGGCATGGACGTCTGTTATTCAGGCTATAATTGTTTGAGCTGATGCTTGAATGGGTTGACAACCCAGGCAAGCATCAGTTAATAATCTTGCGCTTAGTTTGATTAACGCGGAGAAGGTAATCATTGTTTACGTCGTTTAATTTCTGGATGAATATCTGTCACATGTGTGTTCCAGCAATCTGAAATGGAGCAGCATGGTGTAACAAGCTTCAAACCTTCGCTTAAAGAGGCCTGTGGAACATTTTCGTAAAATAATAAAGTATGTCGTAGTTCCTCAACGCTTTGTTGCATGATGCGGGTTGGTGAATCTTCTCTTTTCTACAATGTTTGTTTTTTTTTTTTTTTATTATTTAAGATTAACTGATCAAGAAATGTTTGTATTGGTGTTTCTATGTTTATAACGTAAAACTCAAAAGTAAATAAACAAGTTGGCAACATTGACCACGTAGATAGGCGAGGTGGTCAGGCGACTCTCGCGGACCTACGAGTGTTACTACTTGTTGCGTCACGAGTAATTAGTAAAAATCTGTTAATTTAATGAAGGTTTCTTAGATACAGTTTACTGGGACAATTGCCTTAGCAGATATTTATATCTGTCATATCAAATTTGATTATGAAATTTAGCTTATTTTTTACTATTTCAGATGAAGTGAAGATGCACCTTTAGCGAAAGATTATCTTTTGACTTTTTTTTTATTGTTACATAAGAGCTGAGAAATGAGCCTAGAAAGTAACATATTTAGACCCCGTTTGGGTCTCATCTATAAGCCTTGATCCATATATTGAAAATAAATAATTACAGAAATTTAATAATCATTGCTCATGACCACATCAAAGCAAACCTCAGAGATACAACCGAAACTCAACCAATTTCCGATCTCCACCTCCAGAGAAGAACCAGCGCTTACACAACCGAGTGGCCGGCGCGCTCTCACCGACATCGCCAGTTGCACCTGACGCCGCGCGCAGCACACACCGCCGTACTGTACACACTATCACAAACAAGTGAATCACTCGAATACACGACCAATCAGATAGACGCACACAGTGAAGAATCGCGTTCGAATATATTTTTCGAAATTTGAATTTTCGATTCGTTATTTTTTGAAAATTCAGAACTGAAATATTTTATACACGTATAGAATATCATAGGACGATCATATTTCATAGAATTTTCGAAGGCCAGTGAGAGTGTGTGAAGGAAAGTGAGACCGCGGCATGCGCCTGCGCCGCTGACATTTTCACTTTCTACGTGACGGGACACATTGAGCGGTGAGTGTTGTGTAATATCTTCGATGTGTGAATATTAAACATTTTACAATTATGTGTTAACGCTTTTTCTCAATTCAATATTGTTTCGAAATTAACTTTTAGGGATTTTAGAATGTATACAATTGTACGTTGAGCGATGAAGCTTTTTAATTAATTCTTATTAATTTCTTTATTTTTTAAATATTTTGCCAAATGTTTAAAAATAAAACCAAATTTTTAAAAAATTACAAAATGCAATTGCGTTTGATTTATAACAAAGGTTCATTAAATCCTCGAAATTTTATAGAAATATAAACATGATTAACTATATTCATTAATAGAATTTAATTGAATTCTATTCTATTGAGGAAACTGACATTTACGGTGCACGATTGTTACTGAGTGCACGCATTATCTAAAGTTCGTTGACCGGAAAATACAACATGTTCTACTTACATATATAATAAATGTTTAGTGTTAGAAATCATTCCATTTCTTTTAATCGCGGGCCGAGATGGCATTGTGACTAGAACATATTAATCTGAAGCGAACATTGAACTTAAATGTGCTCCATAGCTCATTTCATAACTCATCTCACTGCAGTGAAAGAAAATCTCCATGTGTTAGATGAAAATTTATCATATGCTTATCCACGAACCTGCATTGGAGCAGCGTGGTGGAATAAGCCCCTTTACCCAGCTGTGGACATTTATGAACTTTCACTTTCATTTACTATTATTATTATTTTAAATAAATATATAAATTTATATATATGACATTGTGACATGGTATATGACTGTTAGTCAGGAAATTGTTACACTTAGATTTTAACCATAAGAAAACTGTGAGAGAATACTTTGAAAATATCTTATCATAGTTTAGGGTCCTTTCCGCAAATTTGTATTTTTTTGCAACAACAGTACTACAAATTTATAGTAAATGAATTTATGAAAGGAAGTTCAAGACATTTGTATCTTTTGGTCTCTTTAACCAATCCCTATGAAGGTCCTTAGGTATCCTTAAAGCTCTTTACAAAACTATGAACCCCTTAACTAACTAAAACGCAATACCTAATAATTCCCAAAAGAAACAATTTAAAAATAAATTCCCTTTCTTGACGTATGCGATCTGCGCTTACGCATGCTGGAAATACTTGTCGCACCACAATTTTATCCACCAATTAGAGGAACAGTGTGGTAGAATAATCTCCAGGCTTATCCTTAAGGGGTGAGTTATCTGCCCAACAGGGGTGAATTTAGTACCTTCGCTGCTCTAGGCCTATGGAAGATTTACGCCACGCCCTTGACCCTTTTCCAAATTTTAGCGATATTTAAAAGAATCAATTAGTTATATTTTTAAAAAGGTGCTTTGAACATATTTTTGGCCAACCAAATTCCTGAAATGGCCTATAGGACTAAACGTCCTTATAAATCCCCAGCAATGGTAAATCTACAGGCTGTTACGTTAATTATCGATCACTTTACGAAATTAAACATCAAATACAAAAGCGTAGCAATCTTTAACTTATTACCTTGTAGTAGTTTGTATTGAGGATTATAAGTCTTGGGGAATTTAATAGCAATTGAAAATACCCATACAATGGCTTTATTTCTTGATGTGCCTGTTTTATTCCCGGCAACCAGACAATTGAAATGTAAGGATTATTCTTAGCTTATATAGTATTTTAACTTTACTGCATATACTATACAAAAGATTCAACATTTACATCTAATGGTGGAGGTCAAATTTGTTTCTTTGTACGAGTAAGTAGGTATTAATCTCCGGATCTACTGAACCAATTCTAAAAATATTTTGCCTACTTAAACAGCCCACTATCATTTAGCAATGTGGGCTAAATTTTAATATTATAAAAAGACATTTTCGTTTGAAATGTGAATATTTATAAGTCCAGTCGAATGAAAATGGAATTTATTTTCCACAGGGCTGAAACCGCTGGGCGCTATTAGTGAGATATATTAACTAGCGTTCGACAATACTTTACATACAAGTGGCAGCACTTTACGCTGTATTCCAGTTACCACATTAACCTCATTAAGACTAATGTCAGTTGACCTCGGAATTCTTGATATTGCTGCAAAAACCAAACAAAAACGAAACGATTTGCAACTTCTTCACAACTGCGATAAGTTCGACTTTGTTTTTATTATAATGTAAACACATTTGACTGGAAATATGCCAACGTTAAAGTGTATGCGTACGATGCCTTCGCAAATAACCTTATCGATATTTATTTGCAGATAAAAGGAATGTAAACTTTGAGTGGCGGTAGAAAATATTAAAAAATTCAATAAAACTAAAAAAAATGTAGTTGTAGACATTTTTTTTTCTTGAAATTTTGAATTGTCTCACTAAAGTAATTATTTATCTTCTATACATACATATAAAAAAATTGGAGTGTCTATTTGTAATATTTAACCGCTTAAGTATAACATTATAGCTTAATTATAACCGCTTTTTACTATATGCATATGTACACGGTACATATACCTAAATAACATTTTTTCAATTTTTATCTGCCTGTCTGTCTGTTTGTTCCGGCTAATCACTGTAACGGCTGGACCGATTTTGACGGGACTTTCACTGGCAGATAACTGATGTAATAAGGAGTAACTTAGGCTATACGATACGACATAAGACAACAATAACTTTTTTGTTAAATTTATTAATTTTTGTTCAATTCAAACGCGCACGAACTCGCGGGCACAGCTAGTTGTAAATATCAGTTGTAAATATAATCTACCATCGGATTATAAGAGAAAAAAAACATTTATAATTCTACTAAACTTCTAAAATTTCATATGTGATTATGTACTCGTTTTTTTTTTTTTTAATTTATCTTATCCTCATTAAATACTTCATCTCAGACGTACGTAAAAAATGTTATCTACGTCATTTTAACATAATTCAATATTATGTAGCAACTCTTACATAATTTCTTAACAAAAACGGTCACTTAAAAGCAAACGTATTCAATTAACAAAAAATCGAACCACGTTTTTCCTGTAAAATCAATTTCACAACGCAAAATAAACCTTATAGTATGTAATTATAGAGTACATATCGTATTATATATTGACAATCTCTATTTCTATTGATACGTATTATGTTGTGTAAGAGATTAGGAGCTGTGAACTAGACCAGTTACTAAACATGTGAATTAACTTTCTCAATGAAGTGAGTATGGGAGCGAAAACTTTAATTATTGTTTCATAAATTTTCACATTAACTATTAATGTAAGTAATTTTTTCTGGTGATCGATGGATGAGGGGTTACGCCTGCAAGAGAAAAAGAACGTGAGTTGAAATACAAAGTTAGGCGAACAAGTGCAGTTTGGATTTTGTTAATGTTTAAACGTGCCTCGGAAAATGATCGGTTCGTCCAGCGCTGAGACTGTCTCCGGTCGTTTCGGAATTGGTTTTTCGACTTGGAATTAAATCGGAAACGTATCGAAACCATTATAAATTAGTAGCAATGTCCCCTGCGCAGTTATTTCATCTTCATTGAGAATGACCGCCGTGTCCGATGGGACAAGAAACCATCATACGTAATTTATAAATTAAATTAATCTTCACATATAACTTGTCCCTGGTGTAAGAGTTGACTACAGTTTATTTCAATTTATGTCTTCGAGATCCCTACTAATATTGTAAATGCGAAAGTAGCTCTGTCTGTAACCTCTTCGCGCTTAAACCGGTGATCCGATATAGCTTTAGCCCTGGTGAAGGACATATGTATTACATTTTTATTACGAAAATCATCCCTGAAAAGGGGGGTGGAAATATGTACGCGGAATCAATATCAAAAATTAAAGTGAACTTTTTTGTGTTATAAAAAGTTATTGTTGTTGCGGGTAAATTCGCGCGTCCGGCTAATATTTTTATAAATATCCAATAAGTGACTACGTTAAATATCTACGGCGTGTAAATAACACTCGGATGTTCAACGCGTATGAGCATTGCCCACAGTGGATCGTGAGAGAACGAACATCACTGTAACACTAATAACGTATTACGATTATTGCTTTTACTTAGTAAATAAATTGTATATAATCGTAACATAAAAACATTGTAAGAACTAAATTTTATAAATACTCTATGTTGTCATTCTTTCGAATTGCACATAAATGTACCTATCCCATTGCAACAATGAAGTGGCTTAAAACTTCTATAACGGACAGAGTGAAGAGAAGACTGGTCTCGTTTAAACAACCTCGTATGAGATAAAAATGATCGACCGCGAGAACATCGGCGACTCCATAATAGCCAAGACGAAGGTGGAACAATTATAACTTGTTTTCAAGATTTTATTATCTGAGACGACGGAAAGTAGGTTTTGTTTTCACAATTACGAATACTTGTTTGAAGTAATTTAAGACTTGATATAAAACTAGTGGTCCCGTTGTCAGGTGAGTATAGTACAGGTGGCAGTACTACTAAATTATAATGGTTACGACATGCTCCCGATTTTATTCCGATCAGACTTTGAATATTCCTCACAGTAACAAATCAGTTTTTTTATGATATAGGCTGGAGGACGAGCAAATGGGCCTCCTGATGCTAATTGGTCAAATATTAACCGTTCCTTACATCGCCAATGCGCCACCAACCATGGAAACTAAGATGTTATGTCCCTTGTGCCTGTAGTTACTCACACTTCAAACCGGAACACAACAATACTGAGTACTGCTGTTTGGCGGTAGAATATCTGATAAGTAGGTGTTACCTACCCAGACAGATTTGCACAAAGTTATTAAAGCGTAATTACAACTGAGGTCCAACTCTACTTATTTATATTTGATAGGAAACAATCCCGATTATATTTCGATCCAATTTCGACCGAACTGCAACTGGATCGATGTTTTATTGGAATAGGAGAACGACGGAACTGCAACGATTAAATAAAATTCGATTGTGAAAAATGAACAATTTGTTAGCAGAATTGACGCCCTCGCTTAAATAGTAACAGTCAATAATTCTTCGTATTCATTGGTGTGGCATTTCTTGTAACGAGTTTTAGTATCTACATACATACACTGAGAAGATGAACATTAGCTTCGAGCAGTATCTCTCTGCTGGACACAGGCATATCCCAATGTGTGCCAAAGATCTGGTCCTTTGCCATCGCAATCGCTTTATGTTATAGATATGTCCATATTAAGCATAAAGTCTTCTATTATAATCAATTATATTGTCAAATACCAGTTCCCTTATGATATTATTAGTAACTCATTCATTAGGTATTCATTAATCCGCCATTATACGCTTCGAATTAGATTAGTTTCTGTTCTGCGACCAGTTCAAAATAACTTTCATCTAACACACCAGTTACATGTCACCAATTATGCATTATAAATAATAGCTTGATATTATAATAGCTGCCCGCGGCTCTGTTCGCGTTTGAATAACTACACACTCCAGTTTAAAACGTAGTATTAATATAATTCCTCTATTTTATTTCCTAGGGCAGAATTTTCGTTTCTATAATAAAATGCCGCAATATAATAACTTAAGACGAGAACGTGTTGTGGTGTACTAATAAAGTAACTACTGATTTTATGGCGGTGCTCGATATTACATACATACATTACATTTCGAACATATTTAGGTACTTATATATTTTATAAAAGATTTTAAATTAACACGGTTATTTTTATTACTAAAAGTATTTAAAACGGGATATTTACTGAGACTGTCTCGTGAACAAGACATTCGTAGATAATGTCGAAATATCGAGTTCCACCAAATAAAAATAAAAAAAAAACATGGTAAATATCCCGTTTTAAATACTTACTAGTTTTGTTTATCAAGTTACGTTTAAAATCTGCAAATATTAAGTGCCATAATAATCTCTCTTAATTTCCTAAGTCGGATCTTTTTAATCGTGTCTCTGTAGCGACGTAAGTGTTGTATCATACTGAATAAATAATTAATTGTAAATGTTCCATGTTAATAGGCGCCATGATAGCATAAGTCCAAAACACAACGTATTAGGATTGTCCACAGTTATCGTGTCGCATAACTATGTCGCTGACACCCATGAGACACAATAACGATGTCTTTAAGCATAATCGCATTGCATCCCAATGAGTGACACACATTCTTTATAATCTTCTTCAATATTGAATCCATAAAAAATTAAACTTAACGTTTGTTAAATGTAAGTAGCGAATAAGTCCCTGGAACACAACGAAATGAACGATACGAAGCCATGTTGTTTCGTGCTGGAATATTCGAAGAGTGCTTTGTATCGCGTCTTATGCAGTCTTATCACTAGTACTTTTTCATTTAAAAAAAAAAAATATATCATCTATTGAATTTGTATTCCGTGCGTGTGCACCACGACGCAGTCATTTTCTCTTCAACATCGCTGATGTAATACAAATAGACTTAAAAAACAACAACAAATAAAATTAAAACAACAATCTGGAAACTGAAAGCTTATGTGAAAGTTCTATGCTAATTCAATTAATAGTTTTTTGTTCCTAACAACAAAACGTGACTTTCTTTTTTATATCATTTTACATACCTTGATAACACTGAGAATACTTATGACCATTGTGTATAAGACTCATCCCATATAAGAAAATGTACGATATTGAATTTGCATGTTTTCTTAGTGGTAGAGCTTTGTGCAAGCCTGGGGGCCAATTCCTGAGAGGTTAAGATACATTCCCAGTTCCCTATCACACCTCACAGAAATAGACCTCAGCTCAATCGTAATTCTCCTTAATTACATATATCAGTTATGATACGATCCCGATTATATTCCGATTCAACTTCGACCGACAACAGGATCGTTGCGTTAGTAAAGTAAGTTAGCAATTTTGTATCGATTCGATCGCTATAAAGTGACAATTTGCTACATAATAGATGCCTGTCTCGGTGGGCACCATTCACTTATCATGTGTTCTACCACCAAACAGTAATACTTAGTATTATTGTGTTCCGGATTGAAGGGTGAGTGAGCCCGTACAGGCAGTAACTTCAGACACAAGGGACATAACGTCATAGTTCCGAAGCTTGAAGTCGGATTTTGTCATTTAATTAAATCAAATGTATTTAAGTAAACTTTACCATAAAATATTTTTGAATCATCAATATTTAAACTACACCTCCGTTTCGGAAAACAGCCTCTAGCGAGAAGAAACGGCAAGAAACTTATCAAATATCCATATTACAATGATGTTAGAATTCACGATTATTGTTCAATAAGTTCTGTGATGGAACCCGAGCCTAAATCCAGGTCTTTTTTTCCAAATAAGTATAGTATTACACTGTCCTAGGATCTACACTATATTAGTTACATAAAAACAAACTTTGAGTTTTGTTAAATTTCACCGAAATAATTGCATATTTTCACAAATATTAAACTACTGTCATTACGTGAATTCATTCGAATTGCTTAATTATCTAATGCGAAGTACTTCAATAATAATTGAGAGTCATAATGACGTGAGAAATTTTAAATAAGTTCGGAAGACTTCTCAGAACAACAACGGTGATGAAATACTTGATGATGTGAAAATTTGTTATTCTAGAGAGAAGACTTTAACTTATTTTCAGTTTATAATATTTCTTCACTGATACATAAAGTATGGTTTAAAATTTTCATGTTTTTGTTTAATGAGAACATTATTTTTGAACTACCCTCTAAGAAAATAATCTTACGTCTTGCTGAAATAAAAGTGGGCGAGGTGGCAGGTGCTACATCGTCACAGATGAACAGACAATGATAAATATAACCATTTCTTACATATAAAATGCGTAGGCAAACTGGCAAAGGGGCCATCTGATGGTAAGAGTTCACTACACCATTGAAAATAGGACTGTAAGGCACTGGCGCACTCTAAGCTCGCTCACTCACTTACTACTAATTGTTACTGTTTGGCGGTAGAAAATGTGGTACCTAACCTGACGAGTTTGCCAAAACCCTACCAGACTCTAACAGTAACGTATCAAAACAAATTTCGTTACATATGATATAAAATTTAAACAAAACAAAAAAAATCAATCAACACGATCGAAACTTGGTTTAACACCGTGAGTGTAACAGCGAATCGGAGAGATCGACACATTGGAGATAATTACGAATACCCGTCGATGTGTTATCGAAATAATCAGAATGCCTAATTGGTACCTCGTTGGAGCCCGACACGTGGGAACAATGTCATTCACCTTTCAACTATTGCTTTCATTACAATTACCCATATTGGCCCAGTGGTTAGAACGCGTGCATCTTAACCGATGATTTCGGGTTCAAACCCAGGCAGGCACCACTGAATTTTCATGTGCTTAATTTGTGTTTATAATTCATCTCGTGCTCGGCGGTGAAGGAAAACATCGTGAGGAAACCTGCATGTGTCTAATTTCAACGAAATTCTGCCACATGTGTATTCCACCAACCCGCATTGGAGCAGCGTGGTGGAATATGCTCCATACCTTCTCCTCAAAGGGAGAGGAGGCCTTAGCCCAGCAGTGGGAAATTCACAGGCTGTTTATGTTATGTTATGTACAATTACCAGATATTTTATTTCAGCACAAGAAAGTAATTAGAATAAGATTAATAAAAATAGATTAAAAATATTTTTAATTAAAAATATATATCACTCTGTGGATTGTCTAGCTTGCTAGTCCAATAAATTTCTAATATACAGAGACATATTTCAAAGTCTTCATCTTTAATAAAAGTGTAGATTTTCTAATTGTTCCACCATTACTACGTAGCAGAATTTCATGCTCTCTGACATCCTTTCAGCATTTCTGTACTTTCATGAATGTGATGAATTATAAACACAAAAACTATGAAACATGTGAAACTCAACAATCTCGGGATAAGATACACATTTACTTAATCAAAGGTAATCCCAAGGGATTCAAAGTAACATTTTGAACCGATTACGATCAGTCCAGTTTAAGCGTAATTAGTTTCAAATACTTAAACTTTCTTGTTTATGTTATTAGTAAGATTCACGCGATTCCGAAAACAAAATAAATAGCATCTATAAATTACATAAAAATATCGGAAACGTTTTAAATATGTAACAACTTTATGAGCCGTATGTATAATTGTATATGATAGACGTCAAGATACTTAATTTGTAACACGCCACGCAAGTTTTATTAAAATGTAACACGCGATGATATTAGAAACAGCTATTATAACAGGCAATAAATAATTATTGTCTATTTGATCAATACTGATTGAGTATTTTAAACTCCTAACAATCAAACAGTTTTTTAAGTGAAATAATCACTAATATTTCACTTCAGAAACTTCGATGTAACTTTTTAGGGCAATTAAAATTGCATGCTATACATGTTTATGTGATGAAGTCCTGTTAAACGGTCTCATTCGCACAGCAGTGTATGCGCAAACTCAGTGACACTCTATTCACTCTAATAATCAGGAGGGAATCTGACACGACAGGAGCAGGATCAACTGCTTAACTTACTCTCCACAGCGTATAAATACTGCGAACATCCCAAATCTAGGATACTACTGAGACAGTTCTATCCAGACAGTTAAACACTTATTGGGTTTTACGGTCAGCATAACAGTTACTGCATATTATACAGGCGGTACTTAAAGTCAAACTTATAACTTTTACTTATAATTCTACAAACACTGTCTTTATATAATCCGAGCCAACATACGCTTATATTGTTGTCAGAAATGACGAAAGTTTTCACATGAAACTGAGTACCTTCGAAGTACAGCCAAGAAATTAATGAATGTTTATCAAGGCAGGTGCGTTAATTAAAATCCATATCTATTCACCGGTCTGTGTGCTCTTGTGTACGTACACCATGCATTACGACTACACGACCCAGTGAATAGAATGTGTATCTTAATGTACCGACATATACTTAACCACAAATTGGGCACAGAACTTAATGGTGCATGATATTGAATAATACATGGATCGAATGAAACTCTGATACATGCGTATCCCCAATCCGTTCTGAAGCATCGTTGTAATATGCGCTACAAGCCTATTAAAAATTTAAGTATCATTAATAATTAATGAAAATATTCTTTAAAAAAAATTTAAATTTCAGATAAAAAGTCCTATAGCTTGTCAGATAGAATAAGTCGTGCCAATTATCATTAAAATTATGTAAGTTTACGACACGGAGCGACACGAACAGACAATTTAAAAATTATATATAGTGATAATTTAAATTTTCTTTGTTAAAGTTGTACAGAATCAACTCTGTGAGTGTGCTCATTGTCCACATTCAGAAGTTTTAGATTCTATAATTGTATTGACACCCTCGGTTCCTTTTTTAAATAAATTGTGTATCTTATGCTAACAATTCATGCAGGTACCACGCTCTCGCCTGTCATTCTATCATATAGCAATAGTTAGGTGGATCATTGTAATTATTGGCACTGAGCATTTAACGTCGTAGTTTTGGTATTGACGGTGTTACAATAGTATTATTTTTATTTTAGGATGTGACTACTTAAGGCTTGGAGTACTTTTGCCTGTATGCCTTTCTAAAATAAAAATATAATGGATTTAAGTGGGTACGACGAATGATGCATGGATTGAATATGAAATTAAAAGTCAAAGAGCAAAATAAAAAATGCGAATATCATCAGAACATCAGACCATTCGTCATCAGAACGTAACATTGCGTAAGACTTTCACCTCATTTGGTTTGTAATTACAACTTGCGACTAGACGAGGCCCACTCCAACTGTGCTTGCGATAAATAGTCATTAATTATCATGATAAGTACTAACTGGAACTGCCAACTTTTTAAAAAATATATTTATATATTTTTAAAGTAAAGCTTTAAGTGTTATTTAAAACAAACCCAGTCCAGAGCCAAATGGCTACGTGACTAGAATGCATGAATTTTATTTACTAGCCGAATCTGCTGCGTAATTACCCGCGCGTAATTTATAAAACTTTACCTATAGCACAGAAACTGTCACATCCCCTTTTACCACCTCGAGGGGTGAATTAAAAAATGTATCCTATGTCCTTCCTCGGGACTCAAACTGTCTCCACACTAAGTTCCATCTAAATCGGTTCAGCGGATTAAGCGCGAGGAGATAACAGACAGAGTTCCTGTCACATTTATAATATTAGTATAGATTTCATGGAGCAATTTATCCACTTCAAACTCTTCGAAACTCGCCACTAAATGACGCTGCAGCACGTCAACTTCTCTACCATTTAAACGATCGCTATGTCATTTGCAACGTATGTAAACAACACGAGTCCTCGGGAATATTCTAGTATAATATAATGACGAATAATAAAATAATTCATATAGAAATATAAATATAATACTAAACGATCCGAAGCCGAGTTCAAATATTATGAGACATACAGACGGCTAATTTCTAGTATATTGTAGTGGTTGTGTGCGTGTAATTCTCCAATCGGCCGCGACTCTTTATGTAACGGACTGTAATTACAAGCTAACGTCACACCTTTCCTAAATTCGATTCGGTTTCCTCGGTTGTGTAATATCCGTTTTTGGACGACGCCATATAAGAGCTTGCTTGTATGGGCATTTCCACGCTAGAACCTTGGCCTCATAACACAATGGCTTGTATAAAAGATTGTGTGTGACTTTGCGGTATTCGTATAATCGATATACACAATACACAGAGACAGAGAAAATAACATCTGAAATTATAGTTTTTCTTTTGTTTATTTAGTAAAAAATATGTCATTTTCAATAAACAGTACAGTATTGAAACTGGTTCGGGTATGTTTTTTTCCCATCCGAAATAAATTAGGTTGATTGTACAACCTTAATTTTTTGAAGTGCAAGTATCCCTTGGAAAATTTTCTTCGCTATCAAATTACAAAAATAATCTGGTATTATTTAAAAAGTATTTAATAACGTGTTAAGTCGTAAGGTACAAGATTTTTCTATTACCCTTATAAATGTAATATCTTGTAAATAATTCGATCAAGCAATACATAACGTGATCGCGATATCGAACCTGTCCTTACAGAACTACAGTGCAAAAGATAATGCTAGTGCTGCTAACGTGTTTGTAATTATTTCCACTCGGAACGAGTCACCATTACACAAATAAAAAATATACGATAATCACCATAAATACTTCATTATGCAGAAAACCAACAGTTTCTTGCCGGTCGTCTTCTACATTTCGAACCGGTACAGACACTGAATATCAAAAATGCTTATTAATAAGGAATATTTCGATTTTGATATTTATAATATTTGAATTAAACTACATATATACACACAATAACACACTAATAAAACAACCTTGCTTGCGTGGAACTGATCGCGCGATCTCTGATTAAATTCGACATGTCCTACCAGACACACAGGCCACACCTTTTTAACTAATTTAGTACTATTTATTTTATCTTGCAAGTACTTTAAATATGTTTCAGATATCGTGTACAAGATAGGTAAATGTTATCTCATGGCATTTATCCATTACAAAGGTCCTATATATAATGCCTTCATACGCCCTATCTTGCGATTCTTGCGATTAGTCAGTGTTTATTTTTATTCTATAATTACAGCCCGTGACTTTATATAATATTATATTAGTAAAGATTTCCAGTATAATAATTTATAAATGTTTGTTAATGCATATAATAAAAGTTTGGTATCCGTCTGAAAACTTAATAAAACTTAATAATTTGTTCAATAATTTATTTTTTATTTACAATGAAAAAATAATTCGATGACACATTTTATTCAATCTTTTTTTTTTTGCTATAACTCAAAGAAACCCAGCAAACAGCCTATTATTAAATGTTTAAATTATGGATAAACTGTAAATTAAACTTTACGTTTCATTATAATACGTCGATCATTCTTACTTTAAAATTAATTTTCTACAAAAACAACACATCGTGAACACAATTACGATCCTGCCCAACCCTGAGCCCGTATTCCGTAAATGTCACAAGTAGCTCAAAGCATTTGTAAGTAGATGTTGCAACTGCATTATTGCAACAGATAACGTTTTAAATGCAGAATACGTACGTAGAGCGTCACGATGTGACTTAAATATGGAATGGTTCAAATTACTATAGTAATAAGGTGTAACGCATTGAAAAGCGTTCAGTTCAAGGCGTTTTTATTTATGATGCCTTGGTATTTTGAGAAATGGACTGCTAAATATATAAATAATTTACGATTTTTTTGTTATTATATAATATACTTGCGCTAGCCCGTCCTGACTTCGTACGGGTGAAATTCATACAAAGTTATCTACTTAAAGTTGAAATTTCCAAAAATCCTTTCTTAGAGAGTCTTGCGAAAGGATTGACTGTGTTCTAATTCAAGGCAATTGGACCTAGTTTCGGAGTTCTCGTGATGAGTCCGTTAGTGGTATTCCCCTATTGTATATTTGTATATGTAATCATTCCAAAAAAGTAGTAATTTTATAAATTGTCGTCATTGACAAATATTTTAAGGCAAATTATTTACATTTGTATTATTTCAACGATAAAATAATTTATTTACAATTTCAGCACACAACACTTCGGTGTGTTTATATACCTCAATATACACAAAATACACTGGTTTATTTTAAGAAAACCTTTTCTAAAATAAGACTAACAAATAAATTACAAAACTCTACTATTATGTATTAGAAAATGTACACAACACAGTATTTTCCACACGCACGCCGTAGCTGGCACCATCCAGTTCCGTTGTAGGAATTAATCTCGTGGACATTGCCTGCGCAAGCGCATCGATTTCACTTTCATGGTGGCCGGACAGGCGGGCCGTTGACCTTGCACATAGTGGAAATTACCTTTTCAATTATGACAAATAACCTCACACGATTTAAATAACATATTTGCATTGAATTTATTAGTTAATACCAACTTATATTAAATAATATTATTTTTATACGGTATACTTTTTTAATACGTTAATTACCGTACATTTTACTCTATTACATATGTGTTTAACTCATTAAACTGTAAAAAAAACTAATATTATAATATCATACATAATATTAATATTTAAATTGATAAATTTAAACGAAACGCGAATAATAAAAAATATTTTCTTTGAAATATTTGAATATCATGGCAAAAACTTAATTAAGCACGTTAAGGTTTTCTAATTGCTTCTTATTTCATCCATGAGAATTATTATTCCTGACACAGAGGTAGATATAACACCGAATATTCTACTAACTTGTAACAGCTATGACACGTTTACGATTTCATTTGATCCAACTTTGACTACGTAACTTTTCTCTAGGGCCAATTCTACTTATTCGATTTCTAAAGAACTTCAACCAAATTGCAACTGAATAGTAGCGTCAACACTGTTAACATATTTCGTTTCGACTTGATTGCGATGAAGTGACAATTTATTAGTAGAATTAGCGCCCAGATTATTATCAAAATCTCGTTCTTTATAAACATTCGACTAAGAATTATGTACGAAATCATATGTTCTGTAGTATAGTCGTATTCAGGACAGAATTACGTTAACATTTGTAATATTAATTTGACCTTTCTGAACTAATAATAAATAAATGTAAGTAACAATAAGTACTATTCTACGTTATAACTATTGATTTGCAAAATATTGTTTAGATGAACACAATATTTGAACAAAAATCAACCGCGTTAAGCGAAACTATGAACTTTATTTATAGCGAATCAAACCATAAAACGCGAACCAAACATTACAAGTGACAATAACGTAATTAGGTCATAGTTTCTAAACGCGTTGCATGTGAAAACGATTTCCATTGCACGCGCATGCGCACACAACACGAGGAAACGATGAAAAGAGAAAAGAAAACAAAGGCGTGAAATGGCCCACATTGTACATAAAGCCTGTTATTACATATTACATTGTTTAACCGAAACCCGTAACGTAGTTGCAGAGTAAACAGGCTTGATGCAAACATATGAGCAACTAATCGAAATTAAAAGAATATTGTGTTACTAAACCTACTTGCGTAAAAATTATTTACCTTGATATAAATATACCGATGTATATTATTTATTTGTAACGATATTTTTTAATAAAGTTTTTTAAAAAAGGGTTGGCAGTTAAACTGTCCAAATTTGTATGAATCAAGGATACGTTTTGATCTATTACGATACACATGTTTCACAAAAACATTATTGCTCGTTATTATTTATGGCAAACTAATACAACCGAATAAACAAACGTTATAAAATAAAAAAATGCATATAATAACGTACATATATGTCTATTCTTACGAGGGGGCCGACTGGAATATGAAGACCGAAAATCAAGTGTTCGTGCTTCATTTGTTTTTAAATATAAATTAACAGCAAGAAGGAGGTTGGTGGTGGAAGGTTGATGAAAGAAAACATCAGTAAACCCGAATGTGTCTGGTGAAATTCAGCCTTTAAGTGCAAATTTTTTTTTGAGTATTTGAATATGTTTTGAAATTTGAGAGGAAAGTTTGATACTAATTGCACTACGCACATATAGTATATTTTCATTTGACACATGCAAAACATAGTTTTCCTAGGGACGTTCTTCACTGCCTTCAAAATGCCTGAATCACATTAATCCAATCCTTCGGCTATTGCCTATTAAAAGTTTAAAAAACAGAATATACATATATTTATAAAAATTTTCTCCTTCACCAAAATACTTTAATAAAATAAATAATTTATCCAAATATGATCAAATGTTGAAATAATTGTTTAAACATAATTATTATATTTAAAACAAAACATTATAATATACTGGCATTGGTGTTAAATTACGCTCGAAAACCGTAAAGTTAATCTATATAAAATCGCAAAGTGATTCTATAATTATCTTCGCTCTAGTAATCGCGTCCTGAACACTTTAGTAAAGTGCCTGTATCATTCGATTCAACTAAAGGTATATGAGCTTAAATAATTATAAATCAGTCAGCGTGACGATCGGATGCTATTTGGTCCATGATTAGAATATTTTAACGGCCTCGTTGATCTAGAATTGGATTTTAAGACTGCAGACCTCGAGGTTCTAAGTTTAAACCCGGGGTTGGACTAGTTGAGCAGCTCAAAGTTTGGAAGTTAGCAGTGTTAAGTCCTGAACCCTTCTGGGGCATTTCAGATTATAATAGTGCCCTCACTGGTGTTGTTTTGGCTCGGGTGTTTACGCATACAATTGGGCACAATAATATTTGAGCTTGGTTAATCTGATTCGATACCGTTCGCCGTGATCCAAATCGGTCTGGGCATCATTACCGTACATCGGGTATATAGGTAACCATAGGCGTATTCAGTGTTCAAATGTATTACATTCCTTGTTCTCTTTATATATTCATAATATTATAAAAATAAATATTAATAACTAATAAATATTCACAATTACTTACCTCGCCAATGTGGAACTCAGATATTATGTACCTTGTGCCTGTAGTTCCCCTGGCTCACTCACACTTCGAACCAAAACATAATAAACGATACAGTAGTGCTATTTGGTGGTAGAATATCTGATGAGACGGGCTTTCACAGAACTCTACCACCAAGTACCTAAACAAATTTCAACATGTTTAGAAGATAAATACCTACCTCCTTACTTTTATAATATTGCTTATAAATATGCTTTTCTGTATATTACCTATTCGCAAATTTTTTGCACCGCATCGATCATTATTAGAATTTATTATTGAACTACAAAAACGGTTCACGCCAACAAGACTGTTTACAATTTCCTTTATTTCAAACGTTTACTTTCGACGGTAAAACCGTAATAATTTCTTTAGTTATTTCCAATTAAAGTAATCCTTTTATTAATAAATAAATAAATTGCAAAAAAAAATGTTAGTAAAACTTGTGGTTAACTTACTAAATATATTTTATGTGCCTGAATATGTAAGCCTCGTCTAATTTCGACAAATATATCCATTTTTTTTTTAAATTATAACGCAAAAATAAAATATTTAACTGATTATAAAAACATTTTATAATTATAAAACCATAACTATTACTAAATGATATATAATGATTAACAAAATTAACAAAATGAGACTCAACAAATGTTGTCGCTAAAGCAGCGATTTCTTTAAACGGAATTATTGTAAAATATATACGTATTTTATTAGAACGTGTAAAAATTGTGAATTAAAGTCGATTGATATAAAATAAGCATTGAAAACACCGTGTAAATTGTGTATTACAAGCGAATTGATTTTTAGTGAAAGTGTTGGGAAATTATTTAAGACGTGTGACCGTTTCCCAGCTGTAACGATACCGATTAAATGTAACGAATTAATTTAATTCAGTTTTTATTAAAGTTAATGTTCGATACCATTAAGATGAATGAGAAGAGAAAATTTTAACTTTTTTAAATTATGACGGCTTAAATGGCTTTCTAATATAATCATTTTGAGGAAGGAAGGGTTTTTTCATACAACACAACTCTACAACATCATTAATAATTATATTTTCGTGCCAATGTGTGTGTGTGCACTGTGCACAAGTCCATTCCCTATTTATGCAGTTTTGGCAATCGTTTTTCGTTATTTCGAGATGTATCACGTCATCATATCATAGTATTTATCTTACCAAAATATCTTATACAGTTTACGTATACGTACTATTTACTATTAAGATGGAAATTATTGGTATAATTTGATTCACTGTCTTCTATTATCATTGCAACTGACAAGCAGTTTATTAATAATTTTATAGCTTGTCAAGACAATGCGTGAAATCCGAAACATCCGACCAGTAATTTTAAAACAAGAACTATCACAGTCACTAGTTACGGCGGATATCATTATCGCGACAGAACGCGCTGCGAATGTTGATTTTAGGCATTCCATTGGAAAAAGTGAAGTTTATTTTCGTAAAGACTATAAAACATTCGTATTACATACTAATAATATCAGTTTAGCTTCATTGTTCCATTCTTTTACTTTTTTTAAGTGTATATACTTTTTTATTATGTATGTTATACTTTTTTATAAATAATGAAATATTTTATATAGGTTACACTGAAAGAGCTTTGATTTTTAAGAAATTTGGATAAATACAAGTAGTCACTAAGATTAGCTAATCGTGTTTCAAACGAGCTCGTTTTAAACACGAACTCGGTGTCTATATGATTTGTATAGAAAATAATTTCCCATCAATATAATATTCAAATAAGAAAGTTTATGAATAAATATAATAAGCATTATGGTTATGTCAGAGCTGGTTCGATAACAGGTACAAAGCATAAATCATGGCCGTCAAGTATTCCACCTTGCATAATATCATAGGCAGTGAGATCACGATTCACACGTGACCCACTAAGGTATACACTTGTTATTAAATGTGTAAACAGAGCAATTATAAAAATTGTTTCAAAATAGCCATCATATTTTATGGTTTATATTTGTGAAATTATAAAGATTTTTGAGCTTTATAGCTTTGTAAACATTTTATTTATTAGCGCTTTTACTTGTTTCAGATGGCTCCCGTAAGCCAAATACGGGTATGTGCCATGCTGTGGCTGTTCTGCGCAATCAGTGCAAGAGCAGATCCCAGTGAAAATACTACAACCACCAAAACGATCCGAACCACCATTCTACCATCACGGACAACGCGGACCGAGCTGAAGGTTTCCAGAAGTCTGAATCCTCACGAAACTCAGACCCTCAATGTGAGAACCAAATCAGGTCATTTAACACAATTAATAGTCAAGAAGAAAGATGCAAAATCAACTACTTATGGCAGTAGTACATCACCAGCGCCAACTACGATTTCTGTTCGGACAACTCTAACGACTGCTAGGGTTAATAACAATAATAATACGGACGACAATAAAAATAAAACGGATTCGAGGGACCAAAGAAAACTTCATTTCGGTTCGGTTAACAGCGACCTAGCCGGTTACGACTATTATTTAAACAGAAACAAACATGATGATTTTGCAGATGTAAAAGCAGAATACGGTAACTGGTCCCCAGTTTCTGTTTATCCCGAGTCTCATATCCAGGAAGATGGTAAAAAGCCGGAGGCAGATCCTGAGACATCAAATTACTATCCAACATACGATAACGACAAAAAAACTGAAAATAAAAGAGTTTATATAACTTCAGCCAGTTTTATGGATTACAACAGTCCTATCAAAAGCTACAGATTCGACCCGCACAACCCCGTTATAAAGAATGATAGAAACCCAGTGTACATAGAAGTAGTAAGTACAAAAGTCTCTGATGATAATGAAAAATCTTTAAAAGTACCTGATCCAGTTGTGGTGAGTTCTGAGTCTATGTATATAAAGAAAGCTTTGGAAAAGTATAACAATAAGCGTGGTAGATCTATACTCACTCTTGGTGAAGATGGCATACCAGAAATACAAGGAATCAGAGTGCCTGACGATGAGTCTGATAAGAAAACTTGGAGAAATGCGAGAGTTGTTAACGGAGAATTAGTGCCGTACCCTGAAGGTTATACACCACCAAGAGCTATACCTGAAGCAGACGTTTACCCAGATATAGCAGCCGTAGAGCCATCACAAAATTTAGGTCCTTTTACCAAAGATGATAATTTTGAGCAGAAAGACGGACCGTTCACAAAATTCGATAATATCAAATTTGAAAATGATGACTTCATTCCATCTACATTCACATACAAACCGAAGAAAGAAAATCATTATTATAAAAATGGCTATGGACCTTTTACTAAAGCAGATAACTCTAAAGTTGCAAATTCGAAGCTCATTGAATATATTAAACAGATCAATGAACAAGAATTGAAAAGGGACTATTTTAGTGGACGCAGCTCTCGAGCCAATAACGGTGACTTAGAATACGCTGAAAGTCACATTCAAAGACGTATGCTACAACATCCAGGTGAAGTAAACTTTCCCAATTCTATTATGTATACACCGAAAAATGCCAAACCAGGTTTTGACGAAAGTGTAAGAAATCCTGTTCTCCAGTACGCTCATCCTGACCTTGGAATTCAACCTGCAAAAGCTACACGAGATAATATCGAAAACTACGATAACAAGGAACGTAAAGTAAAATATTACACAAGTGTACCAAAAAGCGCTCACCCATATCCTATGGAACCAATACATGGTTACAATCAACAACGCAGTCAAAACAATGGACCAAACGCTAACAGATACTATGAAGATGAATATAATAAATTTTCATACTATGACAATTCTCATAGTAGATATCCTTACGGCTACGGTTACGTAAAACGAGTTCCTGAACCATCTTTATGGCAAAGATTTACAGATTCAATGAAAGATACGATTAACACCGCCAGTGAGACAGTTCACCAATTTACCAGGCCTCTTATAGAGCCAATCGCTAAAGTGACGCAGCCCGTCCTTGATCCTCTTGTCGAAGCAACTCATAAAATATCACACAACTTGGGTCTTTATCCGTCTAATTCTTTACAAAGTCAGAGATATGCTCAAGATAAAATCGGTGTAGCAGCTGCTGCATCAGGGGCTCCAGCAATGTTACCAGCGCTGGGTTTAATGGCTGGTGGTGCTGCTCTAGGATTAGGAGCAGTAGCGGTTGGAAGACTGCTGGATGTTAATATCATGCGTAGTACTAATGACGAGGATACTTTAGATGAAATTGAAAAAGAACACAAACGAGCCTTCGCTAACGCTCCATATGACATCGACCGGAAAATACTAAGCAGACAGCAATACTATGATGATAATTATAAAATGCCAAGTGAAAATGTATATGTTGTTATGTCACCAGACAATGTAGAAGGCAGTCGTGCGAAAAGAGACGCAATTAGCATTTATAAGCCTTATAAGAATATTTTTGTTAGACAAAGACGTAGTGTTAAAAGAGCGTTAGACGGTGATATGCCAGATGACTTGCAAAATTTGGATGGTAGCCCGAGCACCTCCAGCCTCACTTCGGCAGCTTTGGACCTCGTGAAACAGACGGATTGGAGGGACTCACAATGCGCCAAGTTTACCTTTTGTAAAGTCTTAACTTCCCAGTCTTCGGATTCTCTGTTTGCAATGGAGAAGAAAATGGAATCTCTTCTAAAAATGTAAGTAATCATTTATATTTTCATATTGAATAAGTCTTCACGTGTTATTTACGAAGGCTCTCTAAGACTATGTACATACGTTTTGATAGTATATATTTAATTTTACTTAAACAGTATTTCTTACTTTGCTAAACGGCGGTGACAATATACTAATACGTGTTACTACTGCTCGTCTGCTTTCGTATAGAAAAAAAAAACACTTTCATCGCGACATGGTAAAATCCAAGGCTACGTTCGAGTATTTCCGGGTGCATTCACCTAGCTTTCTAAAGGTCAGATGACGCTAAGTAAACAATACACTTGAAAATACCCGTTACGCAATATGTCGGATAACACTTTCCTCTGATAATATAACACTCATTCTTTATATTATAACAACTTTCGAAATAGATAAACATTAAAATGATATGTAAATATTAATTCAAAATCATCCGATGTTTATTTATTAGCTATATTAATATGTATATTATTTAATAATATAGTCGTATCTACGATATTCAAAGACGTAATTTTTTTTTTTGTTTTCGTACACATATTTTTCAAGTTATAGGTATTACAAAATAATAAGAAAATTTTACTATAACCGCTATTTTTCTTGTGCCTGTAGTTACCCTGGCTCACTCACCCTTCAAACGGAGCATAATAATACAAACATCAAAATTTTACTTACATCTTATTTTATTTTTATTTTTTGAATTTATTTTGTTAAGTCTAGTTATCTATTATAGATTATTGGTACACGATGATAGCGAAATCATCAATTTACTTAATACCAAATAGGTATATATGTATATGAATATTATACTATAGTATTTATTTTAATGTTGTTAATCATGTATGAAACAGTTGTTGCGTGTTAGTCAAAGCAAAGCGAGAGAAATCTATAATTTATATATGAACATGACTGAAAGTAAGTTATTACAAATAAAAATTATATCGTAAATAACAAAAAACATACATTATTATCCTTCTAAACTTGCCTTCATCGTAGTTTAAATATAACTTTTTATTTTTTTAATTTATTTAGATATGCATGCTCATTGTTGAAGTCTGTTTTAATTTTCTGCTAAAGAGTATCACATATGAGCCAGATTATATAGGATGCGGTTATGACTAGATACACTATAAAAATACTGATTACAATAACTTAATTTTATTAGTCCCGACTATTTTGGAAATCTTATAATAAATTAATTTTAACTTAGTCATAACTATAAACCAAAAGTCAATAAAAACTTAACAGAAGCGATTATCTTCTAATCTTTTTTACAAATACGCCATTAATAATTACAATAATAGCGATTTTGAGGTATTAATAAAAAGATGCGTCGTTTCGCACTACCTTGAATCACTACCGGGAAGCACTACCGCGTTTTTGTATTCGATTTTGTTGCTGCACTACAATATTTATAATCTGAATAAGTTAAAACTAATTTGTTACAAAATTTTCAATAGAATCGGCGAACGGAGAAGAAACGAATATTAATTAAAATTATATCTTTAACCTCTAAAGCGATTACAACTGTCTTCCGCGATTAATCTGTTTTTTATTTTTTTTAATTATAGAATGAACACGGCCCTGTTACAGTTCTGTTATATAATGTACAATTTTTTATCTTGTACTTATGTTTCTAGTGCGAAGGTGAAAGTAATCACGATGAACATCGATAAATAATTAAATATTAATATTGATTGGTATCAGGTTTAAAACATTGTATAAGATGTCATTAGACATTTTTGTAATTGATATATAATTACGTTTAATTCATTTAAATTAATGAGTAATGTAATTAGATATTAAGTAAGTTGTAATAATCTAACATAAGTACGTACATATGTACTTATTAGGTTCATGAGATTAGCTTCTTTGTAAGCATGAGTTATTTGGAACTTAAACATTTCGTTTCTGCTTGAAATGTATGGATAAAGGCTATGACGTTAGTAAACTCGTAGATTTTTGTCAATAGACGGTTATGTTATTTATAATTATATTTAAATTATTGTCTAGATCGTCCCTCTAACACCGAAAAAAGAAAAATGCTTTTATTAAATTAAATCAAACGAAATGATTTTAAAAAATTAACGTCTGATGATTTCATATAATACAATAAATTCGAATAAAAATTAATTTGCACCTACATTATGGTTAAAATATAAGTATAATATGCTAGGTTTACTAATATAAATATTTCATGATCAGGTTAATTGTTATCGACATTTGCTTTTACTTAAAATGACAAACATAGAAACGGCGTCAGGAGGGCTACATTGTAATTACGTAAACAATTATGAAGGTTTATCTCATTAGCAAGTTGATGCAGTCTCGTGTATTATCGCATAATAGCTGGATTATTTTACTCATAAACAGACGCCTGAATACCGATTCCTATTTTTTATGCGTTGTAAATGTCGTCTCCGTTACAAATCTTCATCCCCAACTTCACCCTCATTGTTATTTTGTCAGATTGCCATGGAGGTTTCTTATATAGTAGACCGTAATGTAAAACCGTGTACCAAGAATATATCCGTGTGAACAAAAACAATTGTCTATTCTGTGGTCACCTCAGACAGTTTGCCGCCAAATCGCCGACGCGTTGAAATTCTCGTCACCAAATTACATAACACTCGGATACGCGAATGCGGTGAAAGTGAACCAACCGCATTCTGCCCATGCCCAACGGAAATAAAAAAAAAGTTTATTACCTATTTATTATTTTATAATTCCATATACAAAAAGCGTGAACCTATTTCGTAAGCCAACTCGTTTTACGGTTTTGAAATATGTTTATTTTTTTTAAATGATATATTTTTATAGCTCTATAACAAAATTATTATGGAAATGTATTTTTGTATACACAATTTAAATAAAACAAACTATTCAGACAATATTTGTCACATATAAATACAACATTTGAATTTGTAAGACGGTAATTTAATTGTAACAAATTATATGTGTCTGTATTTTGATTTTAGAAGCTTACTTTTTCTTTGTAATATGTACAATAGGTAATTGATTTAAAACCAAGCCATGTTTTTATACATTCGGTATACTAACACAATATTTCATTTTTAATCTGTTTTTAAATTCTATATATTTATTCGTAAAAATGTTGGTCTTCGTCTAAAAAATAATATGTAGATACTTATAATTTTACAAAAATACAGATTCATAAATGCAACATTACAAATGTGTATACAAAATCGATCGAATTGCAAACGAAATTAAAATTCTTATTTCGACCACCAACGTTACTATTATATTTAGAAGTAAATCTATCGGAGTATAATTTATATATTTTAACTGAATTATAACATCGATTCATAGAAATACGAACCCATGTCTTAAACGCGGGAAACGATCATCCTTACTTTCTTTTTCCTTGGAAATGTTATCTCGTTTCTATACGCAGTTACAAATGATCGAGCGTAGATATTGACAACGCTGTATTACTCATTTTATTTAGATTTAATTATAATTATCATAATATATAATCTCAATACTTATAACATCGGAATAGGTAATATATATCTTCGAAATCATAATAAAAATGTTTTCGATTCCGCAAAGTAAATAAATTCTCGCAGGGGCAAGGTTTTACAAAATTCCGCTGATATTTTTAGCGTTGGCAATTAAATAAATTTAATTTTTATGAATACAATTCACTCATTACAAAATTATCCTGTTGATACAAAGCGTGGAGTTAGAATTTAGTACCGTTATTTAAGGCGGGATAATAACAACTGTGAATTCATTTAATTGTAAAGGTACTATACACGTAATACCTTTGTATCACCTGGTCCATTCGCCCGTCCACCTATCTACATTTTATAAACAATAAATTATGTACCTACAAGAGTCACATACATTTTGCTGGTTCCTCTAAGGACACGCCACACTCTAAAGCAGTGATTCCCAAAGTGGTCTAGGTGGACCCCCAGGAGTCCACGAGAGACTTGTTGGGGGTCTACGTAGGCGTGAATAAAAAATGGGGGTCTATAAGATGTTAATGGGGGTCCACGAATATTTATCTGCTTTTGATAGTAAAGAGCAAAAATGTAAGCATAGTTTTTATAAGGGCCTACCTACACTGTTTTAAGTACCTAACTAAGCAGATAATATTTTAATAAGGCAACCGACTGTTACTTGTCCAAACTTGCGTATTCGATATAACGTACAATTTCGTGTACAGACTTGCAAAGCGCTATCCGCCCGACAATGCTTAATGCTTGTTCAGACATGAACTAGATCACCACTATTAATACTTGATACCTACCTTTTTTTTTTCGTCATCAGTTTGAAAGAAGCACTAACAAATACATAGATTTCAATTGCTGAAATACTCGTAGGGTTACAGACACATGCCAATAGGTGGTCCACGAGAAAAATAAGTTTGGGAACTACTGCTCTAGAGGGAGATTTACAAGAATAAGTAGCGACTATACTCAGAATTCCTTATGAATAATACTGTTTATAGAGCAGACGACGCTATATATTCAATGGTATATTTTCAGGATATCTCGCGGCAACAGCGCCAACGCGGCGGCCGTGGCGACGCACCTCGGCGACGTCATGTCGGCCAGCCGCGACCACGCCTGCAGCCGGTTCCACTGCAACACGCAGCGATAGACGCCGGAGACAAACGGCTCACGTCCAAGTCTTCATCAAATCATAAATTTGTTTTGTTTACAGAACATTTTGAATTGTTAAGATAACTGTAGATAGAGACAACTATTAAGTATTTGTAGAATATTCGATTGTATAGCGTTTTCCAATGCCAAGAGGAGTACAGATTAATAAAGAACTTTGACATTGAAGTGACATGACGAGATTAATGGTCGACTTCTAAAATAGTTTATCGTGTTTAGGACATTATCAACTCATGACAAAATGGCGTTTTGAATTTCGGCGAAGTTGTTATTGAAACTTAAAATTAAAGTTGATATAAGTATTTAAGTAGAATAGTGTTGAAATATAAATAAATATATATTAACCAACAACGACTTGTACTACATAATATAGCTGAACTATTAGTGAATTGCGTGTAATATGTAAATAAACTCCTTTACTTATCTTTACTCCTTCTGGCATTGGAATACAGTTTAGAATTGTCAATTCATTTCAATAGATATGATACCCTAAAAAAGGGTTTAAATTCAGCCAGAATGATTTATGAAAAAAGGCGACTTTTATATTTGTATTTATGGTCTATTGAAATGAGTTTTAATATGTATTTTATAGACACTAACATTTGTGATTGATGGAAGATTGTAAGAGAGAATAATATCGAATGCAACAGACTTCTGTTTAGTAATAATGATACCTTGATATTGTAACACAATTAGTCGATAAGTTACATGAGAAAAATCATAATATTACAAAAATATGTCAGCCATATTGAACGTCGTTCCTAGAATTTAAAAATATAGCCGCCGTTTTGTTACCATTTGTAAAACTCCTTACATTCTGTCGAAAGCTAACACTCTGAAATTATTTAAGAAACCTAGTTTTATAATTACTTATATTATCCAAAGTTTGCGTTTCATATTTAATTCAATCTATTTATAAAATAATTATTTTAATGTTAAACTATTTAAATAGCTGTAAGTCGTTCTTAATATATTTATTTAAATTATTCTAAACCGCTTCCGTAAGATGTAAATACGCTTTCGTAATGATGTAAATTATTTATTTATTTTTACAAAATAAATTTTAAACAATAAGTTTTTTTTAACTCAACTAATCATTTCGACAATCGAAATCAAAAAAATAATAATAAAAATCAATTAAAATTTCCAACAACCAGACCTTAGATTATTTATATACATATCTAGATAGAGTCGCCCTACAAAAGAACTAAAAGGGGCGACTGTACTATGTTAGAGTACGCCGAACGCTCGCCAATCCTTATAGGTACAACTTTACTACTGTGCGTGTACTTACACTCTGTGCAAGTTAGCTTGATCTTTTTGACAGACGGACTAGGGATTAGAAACAGAATATATAACATATATAACAGTCGATGGAACGATGGAATGCGTAATTCAAATTAGAATTCAATTTTTTTAAAAAAAATTTCTAAAAAGAGTCATACCAGCTAAAGAGACCCCAACCACTAGCCAAAGAGACCCCAACCAAAAAGATCACCGTTCGTAACAATAACTTAACAATGATCTTTAATAAGGATTTTTGTAATCGATATTTGTAGCAGTTACTGCCTGTTATTTGCGTCCCTACTGTCCGACCGATGTTACATTGTACAAGCGTCTATTATTTTCGGTGTTTCTGTTTAAATTTTACTTTGAAGCAATAATTTATAATAGAAAAAGTCTTGAAATTTTCGGATAACACTTGAATCTTTAGGAACTTTTGTATTATATGTATTTTTTTAAATATTTTTACATATTATAAATATTTATACATATAAATATTTTTAAAATCATTAAATTAAGAAAATAATATGTTCGTCATTGCAAAGTTATGTCGATCAGAAAAAATTACATCTATCAAAAAGATCAAGCTATCTTGTACAGGGTATAGTGATCAACAGTCGGCTACTTTTTTTTCAACGAGTTATCGGCGTTGACAGTTTACCTAGACGTATAAATAACCAAAGAGTCCAATCTACATGGCGTCGGGAGGCGCCGACGAGTCCCCCGCGCCGCGGTCATCGCCGAAAACGTTGCATTCAATACAAGGCCGCAGTTCTTCTTCCAGCATGTACAGCTGAAATAACGAAGCTTGAATTTATAATTGATCTAAAGAAATTTATTTTCTATTACATATTAGATGCGTATAAGATATTTCTATTAATGCTTAATTAAGCATACACTTGTATAATAATAATATTCAATATGAGGTCCTCCTATCTGATTGCACGGGAAAAGAAGACGCACGATCTTCCACTTAACTCTATGGGAAGGCAACCTGACGCGAACACAGAGAGATCAAGTGCAGGACAGGTCTTTAAAGGTTTTCGGACATGAAACAAACAATTCCGACTTTCAATTCCATGCTTAGTAATTACTTAGTAGTTAGTAATTACGTAGTCTAATACATTTAAGTAGCCCCACGTGGGATTCGAACCTAAGTCCTCACAAACTTTGATGAATCTCTTTATGCGGCATAAACCAGAAAAGACGAAGCAGTTAGATAAGGATACTACCTAAATATTTAAGTTTGAAAAATAGAGCTTGTAGTTTTTATAATTAGTATATAAAAAGACTGATACGTAAATTGAATTATTTCTAAGATGAATATTAAATAGGTAAATGTCGCTTTACCCTTCCGTCGCTGCCGTATCCCGTGTACTTTTTCGTAGGAACAGTCTCCAGCGACGCGGGAGAGGCGCGCTCCTTCGTAGTAGTTTCAGTAATAAGCGTATGAGAGCCTCCACACCAGCGGTGACACATGTGCCTAAAGAACCAGACCTACTGTGAATATCACTTTTATATAAATTCAATATGTCGGTGTCACATATTATGTTATAAGAACAAGATACGATGAAAAGATACTATAACAGCGAATATTTTATTAAAAAAAAATTAACAAATGTGACCACAATAGACCGCGTCAAATGAAATGAAAATTAGCCGTTCGGCTATAAAGATCTACCCAGTAGTACTTAACATTTTACACACACAACCAAGAGTCGTCATACAGAGCTGGTAAGACAAAGATATGGTCTACGTACCTATCTCGCTGCGGCTCGTGCTCCTCCAAGTCGCCGAGGCAGGGCGAGGCGAGAGGTGAGGATGGCGGCGATTCCGCGGGCGAGGCGATCGGCGGGGAGACGTGCGCGGTGAGGGGCGGCAGGCGCGGCGGCAGGCCGGACACCGCGTCGCGCGCCTGCATGCTCGCCGCCGCGCCGCACGCGCCGCACAGCGCGTCCGTCGCCAGCTGCCGCGTCAGCAGCGCCGCCTGGGATTGAGGGACCAGTTATCGTGTTGGTAGCGATGGATAGTTTCCGACGCACATAAAATTACTGTTAGACTGCACGCGACTGCACCATTGATGATATGATTCTATATACGACGCACCTTCTCTTCTTCAATAAAACATAGATTAACCTTTCTAGTAAGACGATACTGAAAGTATATAGAGAATATAGTCTTGCAAAACCTTAGGTTCTCCTAGCACGGTAGCCAGCAGTCGTATCTTCTTTTCTAGAAGTTGTAGTTCTTTTTGGGCCTCATCACGTGCAGAAAGCAGATCCACAATCTGCCCTTTGCCGTCAGTTATGCGTGCTAGATCTTTGATGGCTGCCTGTCGTAGTTAATTGGATTAAAATAAATAATTAGATAATACAGATACTCATGC
Source organism: Vanessa tameamea (assembly GCF_037043105.1). Taxonomy (NCBI): domain Eukaryota; kingdom Metazoa; phylum Arthropoda; class Insecta; order Lepidoptera; family Nymphalidae; genus Vanessa; species Vanessa tameamea. The sequence goes on from NC_087323.1 coordinate 369,137, forward strand.
TGGAAAATATGAATATATTTCTCAATAGTTAGCGAAAGCGTTAATATTCACACCAAAAATTGAAGACTCATAATTACATCGAATTAGTTTTTATCATTAATTCATTGTACAGACACAAGACCAAATGTCAAGAAGACGTTAACGACACTTTACACCATCGATGCAGTGCTGACCCTGATATTTACGCTATATATCCCTTGTTCTAGTTATGACACATGCTTAATCAGCCTTCAAACCGGAGCTTGAATGATCTTACGACCAAAACACATAATTGAAAAACGTATGTAATTTAATTGATGAGCAAGAGGTTTATTACCATCCAGGTCATTTCTTGTTTATGGAATTTGTCGTGACACAATTCAATACGTCGCTCGAAATCTGTGCGCGCCTTTGCGAATTCTTCTTCCGACAACAAACCTGCGAGCCGCGAAATGTCCGCCTGTGAATATTAATTTCTAGTATTTTGACGTCTTCAGATCGAAATCAACCTTCTGATATTTGACAACAAATTTAAACTGTAAAAAATAATAAATGACTAAAATTCAAACTGTTTACACTAAAACATCCATCAGAAGATCTTTTCGTTATAAGACTCTTTTTTTAATAGATTTTTCAAATGTTTAGTTTTAGGACCTTTCAAACAAAATATTTCCTTTTTAAGTTTCTTCCACAGAGGTGAAACCCGTAAGAAATTTTATTATATATATGTACATACAATACGCCCACGCATACTTCAGTACAATATCTCTGTAACTATACAAGACCCAAAAATCTGAAAATATCAAATCAACCACCACTGACTCAATACGTCAGTTTAAATTGTATAAATATATTTTTCTGTATTTCATACCTTATCCCTAAGCCCGTCTAAGACCTCGTCTCGATCTGATTTTTGCTCCCGCAGCATCTCGACGCATTCTACCAAGCTCTACATATAGACAATAATTGTTGCATATTATTTAACGTCAACTCTTACTTCTCTGTGTTTTCGAATAAGCACCATAAAATAATTGTATTCTTTACTAGAATTACAAGAAGATAGAATTTACAAGAATTTCAACATTACTTAACTACAAAATGTGATCCTTATTAGCAACAATATTGGCGGGTACAATAATGGAACCTAGTAATACGAGATATCTTATGGTTGAATTCCTTACAATTCTATTTTTGCTGGCAATCAAAGTTTGAAGTTAATTTTAATATTAAAAATATACCAATATTTTTAAATAGAATGAGTTGGAGGCGTCCGCTATCCCTCGAATTATTGATATTAAAAATAAATAAATAAGAATTGCCATCTTTGTATGATAAATAAATGAATAAAATCTTATACTTCGATTATATATTGTCTTAAAATTCCCGGTTACGAAGATTTTTTATAACCTAAGAATGATACGAATTAACGATAATATTCGTCAAGGTTAAATTGATACTCTTACTTCAATTATTTCAATAAATTAAAATCAGAAGCGTAGCGTGCCTTGGCGGGGCCCCGTATAAAAAATTGTTTGGCCCCCTTAGGAAGAGTAAAGAATTCTCATTATTCATGGTCAAGTACAATTTGCGTAAAATTGCTTCTAATGGAAACACCGTTAACCCATGCAGAGGAGTTCGATTTGCTTCGACGGTCTGCTAACAACCAACCGAAGTGGCAATACGGTTTGTTTAAAACATTAGAATAACATAACAAAATGGTCTTGGAATTTGTATGCCTGTCTTATTAATATATGAATAATAGCAGACCGAAAAAAGTCGGTTACTTTCTGAATCTTTTGGTCCTTGTGGTGTAAATGGACCAAATTTAAAAAATATTTTTCGTTTGTATTTAAACATTATACGGGGGCCCCGTATACAGCAGATGCGGCGGTAGCTACGCCCTTGATTAAAATCAACAATAATAGTTCCCCACGTGCATCTCCCCTCCTAGTTGTGAGTGTAGAGTTGTGAGATTCTTGTGAGCGTGCTGTGTGGTCTCCAGTTCCGTCACTAATTCTTGGTAACGTTCCGTCAACTCCACAAGAGCTGTATTGAACAATAACATTAAGCCTTTGCGCTCAGTCATAACATTTATATTTTTAAATCATCTTATACAATTCATAATTTACCCGCATTTTCAGCGTTATTGTTAACATTTTCCAGCTGCGTGAGGCCGGTCTTAAGATCCGTATGTATCTGGACAATTTGCTCTTGAAAACTTCGCATCTGAGCAAAAAAAAATCAAACAAGTTATTTTTTTTAATTTATTACACCAATACCACGTGCCACGTTATCGAAGATCGCAAATTTAAATACGAGAAAATGTTCGTGTAAAAACTATGAAATTCTAACACGTGTGTGTTCAACCCGCATTGAAGTGCCAAACCGTCTCTTATGAGTTTACCCCATCTGGTAAAGTAAATGTAAACAGGCTGTTACTTTACCAGATGGGCTACCTGATGGAAAGAGGTACGATCTGTGAAACTAACTTACTTGCCCGTAATATAATTCAATCGGATTTAGAACACATTTTGAAAACCCTATAAATAACCAAAATAAATAATCTGATAAGAATAAATAAACCAGAAAATATTGAAAACTACACCAAAATAAAACTAATATTTACCTGCGTGGTCAATCCTGAATCAAAACCGCTCAGCTGGTCTGAGTAATCTCCCACCAACGAGTACAGCACCGTGATGCGGTTGTTCAGCTTCAGGGCTACATCCACTTTATCCGCTGATTGAAAAAAAAAAACATCGATTAATAGTACTGCTACAATTCTTTCTAATAAACAAACTTTCACAACTCAGCGTCACATTTATTAAAGTTTTCTGGTATACTGGGTAGAACAACATTCCGTTCAAAGTTCAAGGAGTTTATTTTATTGTACTGCTAAATGTGTGTGAGTGGATTAAATATTTATTACAGTTTCGAAGTTAAGGTAACAGTAGGTGGTCCAATCGGAAGTCTGTCTTCCTCCTATAACCCTAAACAAATCATATAATGAAACAAAATGTCATATTTTGAACTCTCACCCACGGACATTGCAGTGTGGAGGGCATTTTCGGCGGCAGTCGTTGCGCGCATCGTCAAACTGTCTAAGTTTTTCGACAATTCTTCTCTTAGTCCTCGCAAAGCAGAACTTAAAGCAAAAGATTTATTCTCACGTATGGACTTCATAAAACGCAAGTGTAATATGTACAAATAATATTATAAGATTTTAAATTAACGTGGTTATTTTTATTACTAACAGTATTTAAAACGGGATATTTACCATGTTTTTTATTTTTATTTGGTGGAGCGAATGTCTTGTTCTCGTGAACTAGTAGATAATGTCGAAATATCGAGCTCCACCAAATAAAAATAAAAAACATGGTAAATATCCCGTTTTAAATACTGTTAGAAATAATATTATATTATAACCCTGATAACATACTAATTTTAGGTTGAAATCGTTCAGGAGGACATCGATTGTAGAAAAAAATATTGGAAAAAAAAAACCTTTTGTCAACAAAAAGTAAATAAATTATAACATTAAATTCAAAAGTAAATATTTTCTGTTTTATCAAACACCAAACGCAAGTTCTAAGTACTTAAATAGGGAAAGCATTAAAACGAATAGTTCATAGTTCATACTTCAACTCCTCATGAGTGATTGGGGGGCCCATGGATAGTATAGAAGGTCTTGTGGCTACAGACTGTCTGCTAGTCGCTGTAGATGGGCGAGGGGTCGTCGGAGCGGAATGAGCTTTAGGAGGTTTTCCATCGGCCCGTGACATCTGAGACGACTTTGGATCGATCGCTACGGATTTTCTTGAAGGTACCGATTGATGAGATTTCGCTTTCTATAAAATTATAAAAAACAAATATGTAGGTACTAAGAAAACGGAGAGACCAATTACCGTAGACACGGCATAGCATAATATGTTTGAAATTAATATTACCATAAAGGACGTTACTAAATAATTAAAATGAAGTTTACACTGACACAGAGGCAACTAAGACTTTAATTAAACTACATATACATACATATTAAACTACGACGTAACGCAACTTTTATGAAATATGATGGATATCATGATTATAAAGACATAAGTTTCCGAGTCTAACAAGAAAATGAATGAACTAGTTGAGATATTGTAACTCTTTTAATCAACAAATGTTTAACAGTACCGAGGAGCCTCAAACACCTAAAACCACGAATTCGCCCAATGTCATAACTACAATGCACTTATACATATTGAGGGTACTTAAACATTTTAAGCAATTCAGTTTATATCTTCAAATAAAAATTATTATTAAGCTATGTCTGTATGTACATATGATTTTTCTATCATATATATACTTAAACTAGATAACTCATACTTAGTTACAAAGGCTCTACAAATTACATCTCTGACCTCTGGTTTTACGCTTTCTGTCTCATCGGGTATAGTCGGTTCAATTTTAACTCCATCAACCTTTTCAGCTATATCTTCAGGTAACGCACCGGCTGCAGCGAGCTGGGTCAATAGTCCGGTCATACGATTAATGGCATTTTCAGCTGCTTTCACCCGGGCTGTGACCTATGTAAATAAAAATATCGACGTTGGAAGGACTAAATGACGACAGGTATCGGATCAATATTAAGGATTTAAATGACACAATATATTCCTAGATGAATATTTTTAATTAGTCTTAGGAAAAACGATAATATAGCATACCTGCATAGCTTGCATGGCTTCGGGCAGCGTCGCATTTCCTGAAGCAAGATCGCTTTTTAGCTTCTCGTTGTCAGGAAGCACGAGTGGTTTCGGAACTGCTATCTCCATTAAATCATTCACCGCAGCCTCCAGCAGAGCAAATTGTGATTGAGTGACTACGTCTATATTCGCACGACCCCGAGTCTCTGTCATGGTATTGGTAAGAAAATCAAGTTAGTCGTATAAATTAATATATTATATTTGTTAATTATTATTTCTATCAGAATTGTCGATAAAAGATTAACACTAACAAAAATAAAATAATCATTAATGTAAGCGTTGACACTTGACAGCACCACGGATTAGAGATCGCTGACCTAAGCTATTCTGTCACCAGTCCCAACTTATAGTCCTAATTAGCGGGACTCTAGTGTAATTTGATGAATAAATTTGTGCTGTGACAAAAAAGCAGTACTTTTTCATTTATATACATATGTTCTTATCGTTTGCTATCTGCTGTTTAACTGTAGGTGACCATTGTGAAAATACAACATATGTCGTAGAACTGAATGAAAATCCACCATACATTGCTAAGGCAGATTTAAACAGACTTAAAGTTTCAAGTTTTTAACATATGCAATAAATATAAAACTTACCTGTTTGGGTACTCGGACCTTTCTCAACTGAAATCCAAAACCGCTATTATTAATGTTGTACTTGATTAGATTATCTTAACATTTTATTCATATTAAGATCAATAAACGTAAATAGCCCCTGATAATATTACCTACAAGTACTTTCTCTTTGCCCCTTTCAGCTTCTGAAACAGTAAATTAACCAATAAATAAAACCAAAAAATATCGAAATTTTAAATGAAACATTTATAAAAAAACAACCTGTAATTGCAATGGTGGCTGACATTACTCTTGCTTTCTTGGCTTCTTTCTAGATAAAAAAGTAATAAAATACATAATAATGAAACAAAAAATTAAGAATCTAACGAAACGAAGTCACGTCCAACATAACATCAAGATTATTGACGTCAATTTGAGAGCCTGTGGTATTTTGTTAATTTACGCTTATGTAACATTTTTGTTAGATAAGCGCAAACTAACAACGTGAAAAGGTATCAGCACCAACCGTTCGTTCAGCATGATCCATTTCCTTCTCAGCTTTTGCTTTCTCTTTTTCCAACTCTTTTTCTTTATGCCTCTTTTGTTTCTCGGCTCTATCTTTCTCCTTTTTAGTCTGTTTCTCTGTTGCATCTTTATCCTTTCCCATGTATTGCAGGTCCCCTTTTTGCTCTTTCTTTTCAATACTTTCCAAGTCCTTCTGGCCTTCTTTTTCTTTTTTATCTTGTTTTGTACTACGCTCTTCTTTGATTCCCGCCATCCGACGTTTTACCGGTGAACGAGGACTCTTAGAAGATGAACTTTCCGTGGTAGTTTCAGGAGTGCCTTTTAACCGTTGTGGTTTGAAATCCGCGCTTCTGATCTCTACCCTTTGTTCCAGCATACGTAGCTGTCGCGCTAAGATGTGAAGAATCATTTGAACCAATTTGAAATTTACTGTATTTTCCTGGCAATTACAGATAAATTTACAAGTTTTGATTTTGAAAAAAATATAATATGATATTTAGCAATTGTAAAAAATAGTCTCTGATACACTAATCCACCTAACTTTACAAACAAAAGTATATTGAAAATTATTCTTTAACTAATTTGGTTTCAATAATAGCTTTTAACTTACATCCGGCGAACCGAGGGCTCTGTTTATCAGGTCCTCGACACTTATTAAAAGCGCTGAATCGCTCATATTGGGTGATCCATACAATGATTCGGAAGGCATTTTGTAGAAGTGAGTTTATATAGTTTACAGAACCTAAACTCTTTTTCAAAAACAACGTAATTCAATCACTCCAAAGTAAGTCACGGTGATATCTTTTCTCAGAGTAATAATGACAAAACTGTAATGGCCAGTCTATGTTGTATTTTTTTTAGTTTAAAAATATACCTATTTGATACTTATACAGATTAATTGAAGATATCATTAATGTTGATCCATTTAAGGATCTTTTAAAATCCCATGCTGCAAGATGCTAATATTATTGTCGTTTTATAATTTTATTTAAAAAAAAAGTAAATTCACAAAAAATGTTTAACTTATAAATTTTTAGATTATGTTGAAACAAATGGTAGAGCTGCTAAGCTTTTGTGTAGAGCCGGCAAGTAGGGCGAGTGAAGCATGTGATGACACTGCTAACAATCGCATTTTAAAATAATTTTACAAAAAAACAAAATAACATATTTTTATTTGTAACTTTATTCAGTATTTTCGAAAACAAAGTACACATTAGTCGTAGTTGTCTTCTGCCGTTGTCGTCAGCCCATATTTACGAAGGCGCGCCCCTTCACGTTAAATAAACTGTCAGCGTGTTAGTAAATTTTAAGATTACCGCTACACCCAGAACTTCAAGTAATTGAAATTGTATGAGGGATCCTGAGGAAATATGTTGTAATAATTCAATCGATATTACCGCTGTTATATTTATTGATAACAGTATTGCTTACGAGAAGCTATCGATACTATCGATAGTATCAACCTGTGACGATACTATCAATAAAATATAAAATTCCCTTGCTTACTTATCTAACGATAGACAATCGAATGTTTCTCGATAGTGGACTATCAGTATGTAACACACTAAATGCTCATTAAATTTTAACTTATTTACCTATTTCTATTTCTACACCTACCTAAAATTATTGTAAAAAAGATATATAGAAAATTTTAATAAAATTAAAGTTAATATACTGTCATTGTAAACACGAGCATCACTCACACTAATCATCGACATTTAAACGTGCTTTCATGCGCGAATTCTCTATGTATGTATTGTCTATAATATTTAGATGTTAGGTATATTATACTATCAGCGTTTCCAGTGTTCTGCTCTCTTCATCTTTTCTCTTCTTCCAGTACAGTGCACTGTGAGACACATCATGGGTATAGATATGAAATACACAGAACAACGCTGAACGCACCCGTGTGGCCGTGTGGCCGTGTGGCCTCACTCTAAGACCGTAAAAACGGGTGACAACGATGGTGCGTAATGAGGATCAAATCGTATCTCTGGTATTAGAGAAAATATTCATTTTAAATCTGTTTTCAAAAAGCTAGGATTAGTCTCGGCCGAGACCGGTTAATTACCTGCCTTATTATTATTGCTGTTCCTATGAGAGCCTGTGAATTCTCACGTGTACATTTCCAATAAACAAAACAAAACATTTCCTGTGTAAACATTATATTAGATCGGTGGGATAAATAATACAACAAGGTTTAAATTAATATTTATTTATAATAACTTTCGTCTATCAACACGTATCAAGTTCAAACAGCAAGATATACTTTATTGTAGATATTTGTACGCGACAGCTAGCCGCTAGCCGCTACCCGCTAGAAGCAGTTCGTTATAATACTGAACATCGAAAAATATACGGAAAATGCCAAGATTATAAATAAAAACAAAAAAATCCTTTCGAAATATCTAAAAATAATGTGGAATGCACCAGGGACGATAGTATGAGTCACACGATGTTGCCAATAGTAATGTTAGTTCATATAAATATATTTATAATAATCACTAGTAACAACTAGCGCGACCGCGGGAGGACGTCGAGAGAGCCCCGTTGGAGTCTATGTACAGAGGGCGGAGCCCCGACCGCGGGTCTCGTAGAATTCAACGACGGTATTACACTACACATCGAACTGTAACACTTAAACATTTTAAATACGATCAATAATAATTATCTATTAGAATTTTTAATTTCATCAATCCGAAGTTAGGCTTCGGTTTAAATAATATATACCATGGCCACCGCGATATCGACTCTCGACGCGTCGATACGACTCGGCGGCGCTGGTGGTGAGGTGGTGAGGTGGTGAGGAGGCGGGGCGACCTAGTCCTCGAGGTTGCGGAAGGCGGCGGACATGTCTTCGAGGAGCTGGTCGAAATCTGCCTTGATCTTGGCCTCGCCGTCCTTGACGGGGTCCTAGAGTCGCAAACGAGCATGACACATTAAATATTCTCCGACGGTCGGTCGTCGCGCGGGCGGGCGGATCGCGCCGGAGCCTCACCTTGAACTTCATGGAGGAGAGCTGGTAGAGCACGTTGGCCATGGCGTCGCGGATGACGTTCCACGTGACCTTGTTGTCGGACTGCGCCGTGGACTCGACGGCGTGGCGCGACATGTCGTAGAAGGCGATGATGTTCTTCAGCATGCCCACCGTCTTGTAGAACGGGCAGAACCGGTCGTACGACGAGTAGCTGCGGACACACGACACGCGCCTCAGTCGCGACTCGGCGGAGCGAGACTACTAGCGCAGCTAGCGGTCGCGGAGGTACCTGTTCTGTTGCAGGAAGTCGTCCTTGAGCAGTTTGGCGACCTCGAGGGTGATCTTGTCCGTCTCGGCGAGCGACGCTTTACCGACGAGCTGCACGATTTCTGAGAGGTCCTCTTCCTCTTGGAGGATTTCCTTGACCTGCGGACGGCACCGATGTAAGCATGATGACGAATGTTTCGAGATCGATCGTTATTTGTGATGTTCGATGTAAATAAAACTTCGAAATTAACGATTATTACAAATATTGTAAAGACTTTTTTAAAGTATAAATAGTTAATAGAAAATGTAATTTTCAGATAATAGAGGTATGGTGCTACAACTGAGTGCCGACATGGCGAGTTGCCGTGCGGGCCGTACCTTGGTCCGGAGGGGTACGAACTCGGAGTAGTTCTTCTCGTAGAAGTCGTCGAGCGCGCGCATGTACTTGCTGTAGGAGATGAGCCAGTTGATGGAGGGGAAGTGCTTGCGCTGGGCCAGCTTCTTGTCCAAGCCCCAGAACACCTGCACGATACCCAGCGTGGCGGCCGTCACGGGGTCGGAGAAGTCTCCTCCGGGGGGGGACACGGCGCCCACGATGGACACGGAGCCCTCGCGGTCGGGGTTGCCCAGGCACTTGACGCGACCAGCGCGCTCGTAGAACGAGGCCAGACGGGCACCCAGGTACGCGGGATAGCCCGAATCGGCCGGCATCTCCGCCAGACGTCCCGAGATTTCTCTCAGCGCCTCGGCCCATCGCGACGTGGAGTCGGCCATCATGGACACGTTGTAGCCCATGTCACGGAAGTACTCCGACAGAGTGATGCCCGTGTAGATGGAGGCCTCGCGAGCCGCCACCGGCATGTTGGACGTGTTGGCCACGAGCGCCGTACGCTTCATGATGGACTCCGTCACGCCGTCGATCTCCACCGACAGCTCGGGGAAGTCCCGCAACACCTCGGACATCTCGTTACCGCGCTCCCCGCAACCCACGTAGATGATGACGTCGGAGTTGGAGTACTTGGACAGAGCCTGGGAGATCACAGTCTTGCCGCACCCGAAGGCTCCGGGGATGGCGGTGGTTCCGCCCTGGACGCAGCTGCCGGACGAAAGTGAGATTAGCGGGCGGGATTAGAAGAGGGGGCGCGGGGCGCGGGGCGCGCTACTCACGGGAACAGCGAGTCGAGCACGCGCTGGCCGGTGAGCAGCGGGTGGTTGGCGGGCAGCTTCTCGGTGACGGGGCGCGGCTGGCGCACGGGCCACACCTGCAGCATGCTGTACTGCGCCTTCTCGCCGTCGAACTCCGTCTCCAGCACGATGTCCTGTCGCGTGGTGTGTACATGTAGGACGTTTATTTTATACGTAGTCGGGCCGCACGAAGTCATCTTCGTCAGCGCCCAGGAGTACCGGGACGGGCAGGAGGACTACTCACGGTGACTTTGTAGTTCCCGGCGGGCGCGATGTAGGTGACGGTTCCCTTGGCGCGAGGGGGGAGCAGCATCTTGTGTTTCACCAGCGTGTTCTCGTGCACGATACCGTACAGGTCGCCGCCCGTGATGTGCGAGCCGGGCTGCAACACGGACACGTAACTTTCGTAGAAATTGGGTTTCTATGGATCTGCATTATGCTCGGATTTTAAAAAATGTTTTTTTTTTAATAATTAACTTAGGATAATAATGATATGGAAATGATTTTCTTTTTTTTTATGGCATCGGTTGGCGGACGAGCATACGGGCCACCTGACGGTAAGTGGTCACCACCGCCCATAGACAAAGGCACTGTAAGAAATATTAACCATTCCTTACATCACCTATGCCCCACCAACCTTGGGAACTAAGATGTTATGTCCCTTGTGCCTGTGATTACACTGGCTCACTCACCCTTCCAACCGGAACACAACAATACAGAGTACTGTTATTTGGCGGTAGAATATCTGATGAGTGGGTGGTACCCACCCAGACAGGCTTGCACAAAGCCCTACCACCAAGTGAGTTTTCTGATGTTTTTGTCATGTTATGATGGTTAGAGTCCTCCAAAGACAGCATCTTTAGCAATTTCGCATACCTTAACGTTAAGTGGGTTGAATTCCCAGTCGATCTCTCTGGCCAGGCAGGGTACGTTGACACCCTTGGGGATGTAAATGGACTGTGTGAGCTCGTTGATGTCCTTCAGAGGTCTCTGGATACCGTCGAAGATTGAGCCCAGGATACCGGGTCCGAGCTCGACGGACAGGGGTTTACCGGTACGGAGTACTGGGTCACCGACTGTCACGCCCGATGTCTCTTCGTATACCTAGAGAAATAATTGATTATAACAGCAAAATGTATATGGTGTCTATTAAACTGAAAGATAGCAATAGAATATTATGCAATTTTACTTAAATATATACTTTATTAATTTCAAAGCAATTAAATACTTAAAGGTCGACTCGCTTGCGTCAGTCTCATGATATGATTCTGATCGCTTTGGATTTTATTTATCGACTTATCGTCACTCACCTGGATGGTGGCCATGTCACCCTCAAGACGGATAATCTCTCCTACCAGCTCGTTGTAACCGACACGCACCAACTCGTACATAGCGGATCCGGACATCTTCTCCGCTGTGACGACTGATCAAAGACAATAGACATATTATAAATACAAAAGTTATTTAACTATTGTACTCAAGACAAAGACAATATTTTTGTTCCTATTACTATGACTATTTCAATTATTAAAAGACATGGCTTCTGGTTCAATTGTGCTTAATTTGTGGTTATAATTGATTAATCTTATGCCCGGCGATCAAAGGAAATATCGCAAGATTCATTACATAACCTGCACGTATCAGATTAAATTTAGACTAACGATACGGTCGAGCAACGAGACCGTGGACGCCGCCAACACGTGTTGGGGCAGACCTGAGGGGGGTCACCATTGGCCATAGACAATGGCATCGTAAGAAATATTAACCATTCCTCCCAACATCAATGCACCACCAAACTTGGGAACTAATTATAAGATGTTATGTTCCTTGTACCTGTTACACTGGCTCACGCACATTTCAAAACGTTACACAACAATACTAAACTATTGCTGTTTTGCAGTAGAAAATCTGATGGGTTGCACAAAGCCCTACCACCTAGTGGTAACATGTAACGGATACACGAGTCAAAATGGCATATCACTGTAAATTTACAACATTACATGAGTGAGATGCGAAGTGAGTTCTTACAGAACAGCAAAGATAAATTTGAAATACATCAAGACCTTGCTGCATTAACAGTAATCATGTCATTGTCACTGGTAGTTCGTTGCGAAACTTATTTCTAACGAATTAAGAATTTAAATTCTATTACATTGTTTCACTTTGGGGAGATGGATTAGGATTTAGGCAAAGATTAATTAATTATAAACACATTTAGCATATAAATATGTTATCTAAATGGTGCTTTGCTTAGATTTGACCCTGGGACTTTCAGTTAACAATTACATCTTTAATGAACTGGGTCACCATGTACATTATAGACAAATACATGTAACTATATATCTATAATCTGACTCAGTCTATATTAGAACTGAAACTATTTACTTAACATTAAAACACTTATATTCAATAACAGAATGTAAGATTAAAATGAATTAAAGAATTTCAGTTACACTTACCGGGACCGGATACGGCGAAGACATATCCGAATCTCTCCTCATTTTCTTCATTGGCGATCGTCTTCAAACCGCCCTTCGACATTTTGACGATTTATCTAAGCCTGCAAGCATAAGACGGTATTCAATACTAACATTTCCTAACTTGCACCGATTAACACCTGACAATGAGTGCATTACACTTATGCACATTCTTATGGAAATAACATTTAAACTCATATTATTGGCATAAAATAGATACAAAAATACACTAAGTTATCATTTACATAACTATTTCTTGCAGTAAAATATCTGTATTTAATTAATTGGAAAAGATCTATAATTAAAAGCATGAGATTAATCTTTTCTTAAACATTTCGAAATAAAAAGAAAAAATTACCTTTTTTATTAAATCTTAAAACTACACTACACAAGACTAGCTCTGATCCGACTGAATGACAGATCAGCTGATCCTGATCTTTATCTATTTCCAAAAGATAAGAATCATCAATCACTGTCAATAAAAAATTAGAAAATCCTATTTTAAAAAAAATAGTAGATTACGTTCGATGCATGTATCTTAGTTTGGAACTTAAACCTAGTTTTCAAATAAAATAAGGTTTAAAAGAATAATTTTTAACAATAGTTGGCTGGACAAAATTTCCAAGGTTGGGTAGTAAAAATTTATATCTTTATGAAGCAGGAATCATTTTTAATAGGCTGAAAACTACGTGCAGTTCTACCTCAGTCTATAATGACTTTTAACATAAATGTTAATTATAGAATATAGAAGTAGACCTCTGCAAGTTCGGTATTACAATAACTTACCATTCTGTATCCTTAAATTAATTAATACTTTTTGGTTTGCAAGTATGGCTCCTATGAGTTCCCTTAAAGCATACTATTGTGTAATAAATTATGTTTTTTTTTTCCCAAATTTTACCATGATATAATTTTAACAGGAGTTCAAGAGAATCAAACATTTGGTATTATGAGTGAATTGAATGAGTTTATAGAATATTACATAATAATCTATACACTCATTCAATTTATATAAAAACATAAAAATGAACATTTACTTTAAAAATTGTTATAAAATAAAAAATTTATAATTCTAAAATAAAAATTGTAAACCTTACTAAAATAAATAGGCTAATAAGGAATAATAGATGATAGGAAGGAACACATTAGAAAAAAATATTAAATACAAAAGGAAATTCCTTCAATTTAGAAATATTATGGAGAAAATATTCAAACATACATTTAAAATATCAGAAATTAATCATGTATTAATTTTATTGTATTCTTACTTTATGTATTAAATATTTAAATAAAATATTATTTTTTTAAACAGATACAACAACAAATAGGTAAACTCATTTCGACATAATATGGTATGTAATATTAATAAAAATCTAATAAGATTTATTATAGATTACTTATGTAGAAATTTTGCTTTAACTTGAAGAGAAATACAGTGCAAATATGCTTTTCATATAGAATTTGTAAAAAAATATATCAATTAAGTTTTTATTATAAAGAAGCAGGTGTCTCAATGTTAATTTAATGTAGTTTTTGTTGAAATTTTAGACTTAAATTAAGTATCCACCTCAGTCACATGATGAAAATTGGGTGGAACAAAAAGTACTTCCATACAAAATATATGGAATATTTTACACGTAATTATTTATATTAATATAATAGCTGAGATCTAGACAAAAATTACTTAATTGTCCCACTTCTACATCAATAAATAGGATAATTACGTGACAATACAAGATCTAAATGAAAATTTTGAAAACGGCAGAAATACGCAAAAGCTTACCAGGAAAAATCTTAAAATATAAATGTCCACTAAGTATTAACACAAGCACATTAAAAAAACTATGATATATGCAGTATTAAAGCAAATTTATGAAAAAAATCAACTCACGGGACAAGAAAGATGGAAAAGACGATCGGGGAATGGCGGAGTAAAACAACTTATCACAAGACCGATGATAAAAGTTGTGTCAGCTGACCTGAGTCTATGACTCTTGTCTACTATCTTTGGTCAAATTCATTGATTTTTAATTTAAATGATCAAATCACAATAAAAAGCCATAAAATTTATTGTGTTTCTAATGCATAATATGAATACTAAAATAATGATTTCAAAAATATAATATTTTTTTGTTTATCTTGTGATCAAATATTCTAAAAAAGAATAAATATAAATTAATCGGGTATAAGCTAATATCGAAATATCGAACAACTTAATACAAAACAAAAGGACTGCTGTCATAAACAAAATATAAAATTAAAACAATCATTTTAGCCAAGAAAAATCAACGGTCATAGTAATAAAGCACGAAACACATACGTAGAAACACCTAAGAATTTAAAGAAGATAGATGATGTTTTGTAAATGAGGAGTGCTAGAAAGAAGTATTCAGGGCCAAATTTAGGGGCTACAACCCCTGGACCTTACCATGGGATATTTCTCAAACAAAAAACATGCCACTTCCGACGAGCAAACACTGTAATTAAATATAAGAATATAATAATTAAACTATTTTGCCCAGAGGATCGAAATTACTATGACTCAACAGAAAAATGCCTCTAGTATTTTTGCCACCATTATTTTTAATTATTTTTGTATCTATTGAAGGATGTTAATAATTTGTATATAAGTAAAGGTCTATTAACGAAATATACATCAATATATATTTGAAGAAAGTATCTTTTTTTACTAATTATTAAAAGAAGAACATAAAATATTTATAAAAAGTTATTTTTCATTTATTTATTTATTGGAAAAATAATTAGCGGCCCTTTGATGGCCCTCTAGACCTCTAAATCCGGACCCTCAAAGTATGCTGAGATCATTAGCATAGATGTATATTCAAGATTAGCACACTAGCTGTAAACAAATATAATATTAAGTATTATAGTTTATGTATTTCAATCACAATAATTGCAATAGTTACTTAATAAAGTTTGTGTATAAGCTTTAATTATATTAATTTACTATCTAAAAATCAAATTGTATAAACTTTGCTTAACTATGTGTTATTTATGAAATTATTTTTTTTAGAATATTATGTTAAATTTATCTTTTATTAGGGTTATTATGGATTTTTTATTTCGGATCGCGATATGGATACGAATATATTTATAATATTTTACTGGTTTCAGATTGTACATGATTAATTATCAAGTTATAGTTTATAAATAATGATTCATATAAGGTTTTTGACAAACTTAGATCGTTATCGAAAGGTACTTTTAAATAGGTAAACTTTAAGCTGACAAAACTCATAGGCTATTTGACTGGTTTTTAAAATCCATTTTATATTATTTAGTATAGGTTAAGGAACCCAGTAAAAGTTGTTTTTTTTTTAATTCCAGTACATATTTGCTACAAAATATCATATTAAAAATTTCATATTTAAATAGCGCACGAAAACGTCACTTGCCTGTGGCACATATAATCCACATTCGGTAAGCAAACGAGGTTAACAAGCAAGTGACGTAATCATAAACCCGACCAAGCAAGAGCATTTTGGGTCACGTGACAAACATTTAAAAAATGCATTTTAATTTATGGTTTTTTGAATAAATTAATTATTATTTTCAACTTTCGTTAATAAATAACCATTTTTAAACTCATAATATATACTGATTACAATAATTGACACTTTATTTTTCGCATTGTCAAATAGCCTATTGTCAACGTCAATATAGATTATTTAAAATAAATGTGTCCAATACATAAGTCTACCATGGCATGGCATCTTTATTTGATCTGTGTATTCTGATTACTCTATAATCTATAGTATTTGAAAGTGTAGGCAAATTTGTAAGTTGCTCTCGAAATGATAGGTTTTTTTTAATCTAATTTTTTGCACTCTTTTAGGCTAAGTTCTAAAAATGAAATAAATTACATACCTGTTGGAATACTTTTATCTGAAGACTGTAATAACATTTGGCAATAAATCAGATTACGCATATGCCCAAAAAAAATATTTCCTGCTAGATTTTGAAAAAAAAATGTTTAAATAAAATTATTTGAAATTAAAGAACCCAACAAAATACATAGATAATATAAACCAAATTTGAGAAAAGAAAAATGAAGAAATAAAAAATAAAAATTGTTTCATTTTATTGTTATTATCATTAATATTAGCTAGGCATAAATATGTATATACTCCATTCCAACCATAACAGTAAAAAAGCCAAATAAACAACATTTGATAGAAAATGTGCGCTATATCATTGATTGAGCGCTTGATTAATCTATGATATTCACTGTGGATTTGCGAAAAAAATGGTGTTTTGAACGTCGACGAAACTGCTGTCGGAATTGTGGAAGTAAAATTTAAGTGGAAATAAATATTTTAATTAATAGCAAATCACATGAAATCGTTAATCTAAGGTTCGTTTATCTTTTTCCTACTTTCATTGAAATAGGCCATATTTATGATATACTCATGCATGATATACAAATGCGTAAAATGTGCCCTCATAAATATAATATTTATTTTATGTCATTATTTTAAATTTATATTTTAAATTACTTCTCAAAATGGATATGTAACAAAAAGTTCAGTAATTTTTAATCGAAATTTAGGGGAAAGTGTAGTTGGTCTTGGGGGAACATTATGAAGGAGTTGGCATTACTGCTGTCAATTTTAAACGCATAGTGCATACTCAATGACATTTCTGACAATACGTATAATTATGCTTTACTTTTATAATTTATATTTATAGTGAATATTCAAATTGCAACACATGATCACAATTTTCTGGAAAGTCCGTTACTCCTTACTTACTTTGATAATAAACGTATGTTAATTCATTATATTATATTAGTACGTAGTCAAACTGTCGAAGCTTTAAAACTTGGATAAGACCATGATTTGACGTACCATTATTATTATTGTTATTTTACATATGTTACTTTTTTAATGTTGACGACATAATATAAACAGATTAACAAAAAACCCTATCTTGGTTTGTCCGACACCGTGCTAACAAGGAACAGCTTAAAATAAGGTTAGCTATTAGAAATACTGGTTCTAAATGAAATATTATTTACTTTTAATTTTGTTTACATATAATTTTGATAAAATTGCCGGTTATAAATATAATAAATAGTAAAATAGTTAACGATAAGTAAACTTAACAAAGGAGCAAATTTTTTTTTTGTCGTTTTGACTTTAAATGTGTATTTTACTAACATAATTATAATTTAAAAGTTTATTGCTTACATATAAGTTGTATTATTTGCAAACTCATTGTAATGTTTAGTTGAAATAATTGTATTCTTATTTCTTAATAATAAAATTTGCAATGAAAATAAAGTATAAATAAGGCATTGCAAAGTAAGCGTATAAAGAAATCTAACTTTAAGTTTTTTAATGATATTTAAAACAAAAAAATGCTATATGAATAATGTTCCAGTGGAATTCAAAAATATGATTTTGTAATTAAAAACTCGGCATGCCATCCAAATTTTTTGAAAATTCCTTTATTTGTCTTTGTCAACAAATCCTGAATGAAGTATACAAAGGATTAAAATTCTCAATGGAAGCATGAATAATGCAAGCAGTTTGAAAACTTTACAATTATTATGTTATTTAAAATTTTATTTTACAGTTCCAAAGGCTCCACCACACCTTGGTTGACATCGAATTAATCTACAAATACTAAGCATAGATATAACTGAACCTGAAACAAGTACAAATGTCTTCAAGATAAAAGCAAATCAAGGCCACACTACAACACTATACAAGTGAATGATAATGAACTAAAAACAGATAGGTATTAAAAGGTAATTAATGTAAAATATTATTCTATATTACAATATATATAAACTAGTATTTGTCTGTTGTTTCACCTGCATGTGAGGAAGAGATAAGGGATAAAATGTAACCAGTGTGTTATTCCAGAATATAATCTAACGCAAGTGTCAAATATCATCCAGATCTGTTAGTGATCCAGATGAGTAGTTGTTCGGAGTGTAATTGAATAACAAAAATTTATTCATCAAAACGATTGCATTCATAATATTATCAAGATTGACGATAATCTGATTGGTTTTACAGTAGATTTACAGTTACTAAATAAAATAGAAGAAACTAACAGAATACATATTAAGAAGACTAACATATTGTTTGTATTAAAAACAATATTTATCATTTGTGTCTGTTTTTTATGACTGACAAATAGTAAAACTTATTTCTTATAGTTGTTTTGTATTCATTTTGAAATAAATTATATCAGAATATACTTCACCTGCTACTTTGCTACCGACTACTGCCCTTTTTTAATATCTATCGTTTTGTGAGTAATAAGACTTATTAATGAATATTTTATTAATATAACAATTAAATGTATTAATCGGCAAAGTAAGAAATATTAGCAGAATTTGATTATAATAATGAATGCTTATAATTAATATACCTATTGAAGTCTGAAACATTGTGGTTATCAATACCTGAGTCACTTGATTAATCACAAGCCCTTGCTTATAAGCACTTTCCAATTTACAAAATAAATTAAATGAATATTAATCCACTCTATATAACATTAACTGCTCTGTGGGCCTGGACTGGACTGGACTCTTGAATAAAAATTCTGCATCCGTCCAATATATATTGATTAGGATATTCTAGTAAGAAATATTCAATTGTATCTCATATTTGGTGTGTTGTTAACTCTTGTTGTTATCAAATAACAATACAGCGGAGTTATTAGCAAATCACATGAAATATGTAAACCTAAGGTTCATTTATCTTTATTCGATTGTATTAGGCCACTTGTGTTTGCGCACAAAATTTGTTTAGTTTACATTGAGAATGTAAAAATGTGAAGCAAGACAATAAAATTCGTGAAAATTGTAAGAATGAATTTAATCTCCACAGGTATAACACTATCTCAAATTATGGATACCCTGCCACAGCCCGCTGATTGTAGGAAAGTTCTTGTTACAGGTAAATACATTTTAATATTTATTTATTCTAATAATGAGTAACCAAACATATGCACAATACTTAAAAAATATTATAATTATATGATTGATGTCTACGAGGCATGGCATTGAATGGCTATCAAAATTTTCATGCTTAAAGTGGGCACCAGAATATTTTGAAACTAAACAATATGGTTGCTGATCAATTTCTATGTACTTTCACATCTGAACTGTGCGAGTTAAGAAATTGAAGCAATCTGTGACTAAATACTTAAAATTATTTTTTATTTATTTTTGTAAAGTGAATACTCCTGCATTATTTTTTATATAATATATGTTGCTATGGATAAATTAATTATTGCAGTTAATATAAAGACTTAAGACGTAGGTAAATTGTTTATATCAAAATGTAATTTTTAATTTTGATAATGTTTGATCCAAATAAAAATTAGAACATATTTCCTCTGTAATGTGACCACAAAGCTAATATACTAATATTGTATATTATTATTAATATATGAGGTTAGGCAGAGTAAGCAAAAACTCACAAAAGAACCAAGAGAATAAATATATATTAAAGTATAATACAGTGCAACCTTAACAAAACGTACCCCAACATAACGACTTCCTCGATTTAACAAATTCTTCGTAATCCCCTTGAATTGTCCATAAGAGTCAATACAAAATATACATTTACAATGCGAACATTTTTTGCGAACAATCTCTTTATAACGAATTTTCAACTATCAAGAAAAAGTATTCATACCTCTAATTAACGAATTTTATCAACCCAAAACCTTTATATAAAGTTCCCACCAATATATAACTCTTAATCTTATAGTATGTGATTCATGTCGCGACATGTTTCGACACGCTTTTGTTCGTAAAACAATCATTTTTGTTTGATGGAAAGTAATGTAAACACTTCTGCTCGTCACTATTGTTAAAGATTTCAGTTAAAATGACTTAGAAACGTAAAAGGTGTTCCTTCTCGGTCGCAGAAAAGCGAAACATCATTAATTATGTTGACAACAATCCTTTGACGAAAAAATTAGATGTAGCTAATAAGTTTGGGATTCCCGCAAGTACTACAATTTTTGGCTAAATTTAAAGATAAGTTTTCAGAAGAAAGTGGTTTGAATTAACTGTTGAATTACTGTTCAGTAAAAGATTAAATTCATGTGAATTCAGAGACGTAGAGGAATGTGTGTTAAAGTGGTTAAAACAGTGCCGAGACAAAAATATCCCAATCAGAGGCTCTATTCTTCAGAAAAAGGCTCAGCGGTTTGCAGTAGAATTGAGACATGAAGAGTTCCGTGATAGCGAGTGGCTTCAAAATTTCAAAAAACGAAACGAGATTGTTTTTCGAAAAATATGCGGTGAAAGTGGTAGTGTTAATGAAAAAGTATGTGATGATTGGAAAGACAAACTGGCAGAGTTGACCACCGGATACGATCCAGAAGACATCTTTAACGCCGATGAAACTGGACTATTCTATAAATCTTTACCTGACAAAACCTTATCATTCAAAGGCGATGAATGTAATGGTGGAAAAAACAGCAAACTTCGCTTAATAGTACTGCTGGGAACAAATTATACTGGGACTTACAAACTTAAGCCATTCATCATCGGATAATAACAAAAACCGCGATGTTTTAAAAATGTCAATAATCTGCCAACAGATTACACGTCCAACCATAAGGTTTGGATGACCAGCGATGCTTTTTGCAATTGGCTTAAAAGTCTGGATAAAGAGATGAAGAAAAAAAAACAAGATAATTCTAATGTTCATCGATAATTGTACTGCACACGGAGAAATTCCTAACCTGAAAAATATAAAAATAAAGTACGTACTTACCTCCAAACACCACTTCAAAACTACAACCACTGGATCAAGGCATCATCCAAAGCTTCAAAATCAATCCATGCTTCAAAATGCATTATAGGAAGGAAGTTGTCAGACGGTTTCTTGCTGATGTTGAACGTCAAACACCAACTACAATTGACGTTTACAAGCCATGTGGATGATCGCCAAGGCTTGGAATCTAGTCACTGAAAAGACCATTGCAAACTGCTTCAACAAAAGTGGGTTTAAAGTAACATGCGAAGATGAGGATGACGATTTACCAGACGCAGAACTTGCTAGGACCTGGCAGAGTTCAAGAAGAATTACACCTTCAAGAGACTGAGTTCGAAGAGTTCATTACCTCTGATAATGATTTAGCCATCTGTGGAGAACTAACTGATGCTGACATCGTCACATCTGTGTTGCCAGCTACTAATGCAGAAGCGGATGAAGACGAGGAAGAAAGGGGTGAAATTGATGAGCATACTTCACAATAAAAGATGGTTATAATGCTTTAAATATTGTAAAATCTGTGTTTCTCAAAAAGGGAGGTTTGAGTGACGATGTAGTGCAATCCATCACGAAATTAGAATGCGCTTTGGATGTGATAACTCTTACCGGTGGTAAACAGACAACTGTTTATGACTTTTTTTCTAATCAAGATGAACAAAATTGAGATTAAGCTGCTATAACCACATTGTTAATTCTTTACCTTTAATTCGTGAGTTTTGTTGTGCGAATCTTTGGAATTAACATTAAATTACTTACATAATGTATGTATCCACCAAGATATGTACCTACTTTTACGGATTTAACTGCCTTTAATTTTGATTATTAATGTAAGAAAAAAAATTATTCCCTACCTAATTGTGTCTAAATACATAGAAAATACATGTATGGAGTAATATCATAAAAATGCGTTATCATTTATTAGTAGAAGTTGTTCGCTATAAAAAGATAAGTACCTCGTTATAACGAATTTTAGACCAACCTAACCTCAACATTACAAACCTCAGTTCAACGAATTACTTGATATAGCGAATATTTACTTGTTCCCCTCCGATTTGGGAAAACATCTTGTATTATTTTTTAAAGCCATACGAATGACGTTCTGAAATCGATTACACTTTTATGAAATCGGATACAATAACAAAATAAGAGTTTAGTATATTTAAATATATAATTATAATATAAATGTAACTACATAAATAAGTATTTCTAACACTATTAAGCTATTAATGTAATAAGCCTATAATTTAAATAGTAAAAAATAAAGTTATCAATAAACAAAAACTGTTAAATCACATGGGGTAATCAAATGATATTTTAAATTATAGAGGTAGGTATGACGACTGGTAAATGGAACACCTGATGCTTAGTAGTCACTACAGCCTATAGACATTGCTACCGAAAGATATATTAATCATTGCTCCACCACCCTAGGTGACTAAGATGTTATGTCCCTTGTGTCTGTAGCTGGCTCACTTACTCTTCCAAACGGAACACAATAGTACTGAGTATTAGTGTTTAGCATTTGAAGGTGTGATGAGTGGGTGGTGGTTTGACGACTTCCATGGTCGAGTAGTGTGTATACCGGTTTTCATGGGTACGCCGCTCCGAAGTCCCTGGTTCTATTCCCGGCCGAGTCGATGTAGAAAAAGTTCATTAGTTTTCTATGTTGTCTTGGGTCTGGGTGTCTGTGGTACCGTCGTTACTTCCGATTAGGTTTTACTGGAAAATCTTAAGATTTACCTTAGTTCGAGCTTTTACAGTAACATATGCATGATTTCAGGATACCCTTCTTACACTCAGCCTCAAGATCTCACAAGAATATTTTCAAGCTATGGAACTGTGAAAGTGGTAAAAATAAATAATAAATTTGCTGTTCTCGAGTTCAAAGATGCGGACGAAGCTAAATGTGCTATAGAGGACTCCAATGAAGTCATAATATACGGAGAGTTCTTGACCGTGGAGCAGTACTCCCATAAGTCGGAGCCGACAACACCTAAGAGGGAATTTAAGCATAGCAAGAACAAAGGTAGGATCTCGAGTAAGATCAACTCGTAACAAACTTATCCAACTTCATACCCGAGAATAAACTTTGCGCTCTACTAACATTCATGTCAAATTCCTCTATCGTTACAAATGAGTACAAACACCACAGACTGGATTCTTTAAATAAGATGTACCGACTGATTGTATTAAAGTAATTGTGTGTGTATTAATTTTTAAAAGCTGATATTATATCCCCCAGTGAGTAAGATTGTGGACCCACGCGCGCTGGACCTGTCGGGCGACTTCCACCAGCAGCTGGCCGGCCTGCTGGGCGCCGTGCGGCTGGCGCAGGACGAGGTGGCGGCGCTGGCGCAGCTCTACCACGACCTGGAGCAGGCGCTGCAGCAGCCTTGGCCCGGTACCTGCTATATGCACATTCATCTTTAAACGAACACTCTCTTATCACACCACTCCAGTGTCGGACAGTGGATGTACGTTCGACACATGCAGGTCTCCTCATGAAGTTTCTCTTCACCATTGAGGATGAGATTGTATACGCAAATCAAGCACATGTTCAATCTTCGGTACTTCAACGTTTTTTTATATATTTTATCTTAACTCAATTACATATACACACAAGTAGTGCTAGAGCCACGTCAGTCTAGGTAAACAAACTGCACACTACTCACCTGTCGGTAGATTTTCTTCCAAATGTTGTTAATAATGAAATTGGATTGCAGGGTGCGTCGCTATGCCGTTCGGCTCAATAACGACGGGCCTCGGGATCAAGACGAGCGACGCGGACTGCTTCATCCACGTGCCGCCCAACCTGCACCACCCAAGCACCAACTACGTCATCAAAGCGAAGAGAATCCTTCAGCAGTACCCTCAGCTGTTCGCGGAGATACTCGCCATCCCCCGCGCCAACACCCCCATCGTCAAATTCTTCCACATTCCGACCGAGACCAACTGCGACGTGACGTTCAAGACCCCCCTGGGCTCCCAGAACAGCAAGCTGATCGCCTTCCTGCTGCACGCCGACCCGCGCCTGATCCCCATGGCGGTGGTCATCAAGTACTGGGCGCGCGTGCACGGGCTGTCGGGCACGGGGAAGCTCACCAACTACGCGCTCACCATGTTGATCATCTTCTACCTGCAGCAGCCGCCCGTCAGCATCCTGCCGGCCGTGGAGTGGCTGCAGCGGGACGCCGACAACGACATCATTGTGGACCACTGGAACACCGGCTTCATGCACCACCATGACCGCCTGCCCGAGTCCACCAACACCTCGTCTATATCCGAATTACTTGGAGGATTCTTTCAATACTATTCCACTTTCAATTTTACTGACTTGATCGTTTGTCCATTTATGGGAAGCCCCATAAAGAAAGATTTATTTAAAGATCTGAATCTCTTACCGAAGGAATTCGGGCGTTACGTAAGTAACATTCGAGACCGTTTGACCGATCCGATGAGGTTTACGACAGCGATGTGCGTTCAGGACCCCTTCGAACTCTGCCACAATGTGGCTTCGCCGATCACCAGTAGACTCGCCTTCGAAATTAAAGAATTCTTCAGGTTTGCAGCGGCGGCCTATGATAAGGAAAAACTCAACAACTGCAAGGGTCTGTTTCAGATAATTTTAATTCAAAAGCCAAAATTATCAAATGGAAAATTACATCCTGAATTTCGAGTGGTCATTTACCCACACATTATACAAAACATTATAAATCCAGACTGGAAATCGGTGATCACAGAAGTCCTGAAGAAGGTGTTCGAACAGATATGCAAAATTAAACTGGTGAGAATCGAGGAAAAAGCAAATAATACAGGGAAAAAACAGAAAGAGAAGTACTTAGCCGTTGTAGACAAACCTATATGGAAGAGGAACCAGTTCTCAAAACTTTACAATTTAATGCATCTAGATTTTCTACAGAAACAAACGCGTATAACGGAAGAAATACTAAACGTCGAAAAGCAACAGTACAACGTCCAATTCCGGTTGATTTTAACATTTTCTCAAGAACCGAAAAATGCGGCTGCTTGTATAAAATTGATTGAGGGAGATCCTGTGGTTTTCCGAGAATTCGGTAAATTCTTCGTATCAAGTATGCATAATTGGTTCGTTACCTTAATAAAATCGGATCTAAAACCGCGTGAAAAAAAACCGGGACACACCGGACCTAATATTATAAGCAGTATTGATGATAAAGACACAGAATCTAAAGTTATAAATAATGTTGATGATAAAATTACAGAACCTGATGTTATAATTAGTGTTGAAGCGTTAAATCTAAAGTCTGGTGATATAAATAGTGTTGCAGATAAAAAAGCAAAAAGCGAAGAAGATCTCAATATAAGCGTGTCTCAGACAGATAGTTGTGATAAAAACTTGGCAGGGGACTCAGATGCAGTTGAAAATAAAAGTGACACTAGTAAAGACAATGTAGAACGTGTTACACCCTGAGCCACCTTGTTAATGCAAAATTAACGTGTTATATGTTAGATAGTATTTTGCCGTATTTTATTATTTTAATAAGCTAAGTGATTAATTTTTTTCTATGTAACTATGTTTTTATATAAAATATGTAGAACTTTGAAGTTGTTAACTTTAATTTTGGTTTTATTTACCCCATTTACGTTACAAGCTGTAACAATAAACCTCACTAATATATAGGATTTACCCCTAAGACGTTTGTCAGATTTTAATACAATTTACAAAAACTAAAAAATTATTAAATTACCTTATATGTCGTTTTTTTGTTTATTAATTTATCGAATTATATATATATATTAATACATATATTACACATATAAAATGACATGTCCTGACTGATTGATTCATCATCGCCGAGCGTAAACTATTAAAGTTGGGGCTATGAAATTTGGTGAGTAGGATCGTTTTATTGAGTAGACACCGACTAAGGAAGGAATTTTAAAGTTTATACCTCAAAGGGTTGAAAGTTTGTATGGAAGTCCGACATTTTTTAAGTTAGAAACATGAAACTTTATTTATGGGATACTGATTAAAAATGATTAAATACCTTTTTAAGCGTTTCTGGATATTCTACTCTAAGCGTTAAATGTTTGTATGAAAGTCCGTGAACTTTTAAAGGTAGAAACATGAAATTTTATTTTTGGGATACTGGTTAAAAAATGTGTAGATACGTATTTAAATGTTTCTGGATATCCTATCCTAAGGGGTAAAATACACACTAATGTAGTATACGTAATATTTTAAGTTAATCCATAAATATATCCAACTTCTAGTTTAGTTATCAGCTAGTGCGTACATATAAGTCAACAATATTAATTATTTACTCTTATATTGAATTTAAACGATTTTATTGAATTTAAACGATAAGAAATGAAATTAAAGAAAGCGTGCATATTTATCAGTATCAACATTCGCATTGAATCGAATAAAAAATATTTTAAAATTATTGTGTCTGTGATTTTAACAGCGAAAGTAAAAATTACCAATACAAATACCAACCATTAATAAAAATCATAAATTATTATTACTTTCACCATTAAAACAAAGTGAAGATTTGTGATGTGAAGAAAGTCAAGTTTAGTTTATTTGTTTTGTAATTTATATTATATAAATATATATTATATAGAAATTATGTGTCATGAAACAAAAGAAAATGGTCATAATAGAGTTTCTAATGTATGGAAGTCCAGTTTCTTAAAACATAGTGGTCAATATGTACTCTGTGGTTGATTGCCATTGGTTGCCACTAGCCTGGTAGGTTAAGGCACTAAAATGTCATCAGCGTATTATGAACTATGAACGTTTAGTAATTTTATTTGTCATTGGATGGATAATATAATTGTAGTTTCTCGTAAAACAACAACAATATTCGAATTATGTTACATTAATCTTGTAAATATCTAGTAACGTTTTGTAATTAAAAGTAGTCTTGTTAAGAATTGTGATTATGGAAACAAATGGTAATAATAATAAAATATAAAAAAAAAAGCTTTTATTTACTATCTTTGCATGAGTACAATAATTTTATAAAAACCTTTTTGGTATTAGGAAATCACTTCTAAATTAATTGATTAGTTACTATATATTATGACAGTAGTGTAGAATTTATTCAATTATTTTTATTTAGATTCAGACGAGCGGTCAAGTCGCCAGCTGTGGTGAAACTCGTGCTTCTATTTGATATACAATTATTATAATTTTACAGACAATATATATGATACATCAAAGCTATCATTCGAAGGTGATTTTGATGAACAGGTTCAAGAAATAATGCAATATGTGAGACTTACAAAGCATGAAGTGGAAAATTTGCAAATATTATTGGACGATATACACAAAACTTTTAATGAAGTCTGGCCAGGTACAATTATATACTACATATATATTTTCAATTGATAAGAAATTACTGTCACTATGTACACAATTTTAATTAATAACATTTGATTGTTTATGTTCAATAAAAATAAGTTTTCAATTAATTACCTCAGTGGTGTATAAAAAAAATTATGTTGCAGGTTGCACAGTCAACGGTTTTGGTTCAATAGTCTCGGGACTTGGGATAAAAACAAGTGATATAGATTGCTATGTGCAGCTCCCGAGCTGGCTCAGTCCTCCGAATGCATCATTTGTTATGAAAGCTAGAAATATATTGAGAAGGCGACATTGGATATTCCAAAAATTATTTGCAATAACCAATGCCAAAGTGCCTATTGTTAAGTTTTATCATGCTCCAACAGAAAGATGTTGTGATTTAAACTTTAGTAGCTTTGCTGGAGTGAGAAATAGTCAGTTAATTTCTTATTTATTAGAAATAGACAATAGAATATTATACTTGTCAATTCTTATTAAGTACTGGTCCAAGGTACATAAGTTGACTGGTGTTAATTTGATGCCAAATTATTGTCTGACGATGATGGTAATATTTTACTTACAGCAAAAGAACATTTTGCCCTCAATTATACATTTACAACAAAATGTCGATGAACATATTGTTGATAACTGGAACACAGCTTTCTGTGAAGATAATCATGTGAATAATAATGAAGAAACATTATATCAATTGCTTGGAGGATTTTTTGAATACTATAATACTTTTAAATATTCTAAGTATATTATATGTCCTTTTATGGGTAAGCCAGTGGAAAGAGAATTTTTTTTAAAAGTTGATACTGTGCCAGCAGAGTTTTCACTTTATAAAATAAATGTAGAAAAGGATAGCCAATGTAAACCAATTAGACTAGACACTGTTTTGTGCGTGCAAGACCCATTTGAGCACAACAGAAACTGTGCAGTTGCTGTGCATCCTAAATTAGCACAACACATAATGTCTCATTTTAATAGAGCTACCGATATTTATAATAGCAACAATGAAGAAAATTTTCTACAAACATTATTATTAGGAACAGATAACTATCCAGCCAACAAAAACAAACCAAAGAAACCTGCAATATTTAATGGAATCAAGAAACAGTACAAAGTTAATCAGAACTTACGACAGAATATTAAATGTATCACAAAAAATATATTCCAAGGGAAAAATAAACGGAACTACAGATAAATAAACCAACACAATTTGACCAAACAATGGAGTTGATGGAATCTTATTAACTTGATGCATGTGTTATTTACACCATACAGTAGTATTTATTAACAGTCATGTATTGTTTTTTAACCAACAATAAGTAATAAATCATGCTTTATAATTGTGTTTTAGTCTTTCTTTATTTGTCGGTTGCCGGTTGTCGTTTACGTTCACGGTGGCGGCTTTATTGTTGGCCACGCGAATTACGTCACACCGAAAGTTCGTCAATAATAGAAATATAATTGCAGTAACATTTAACTATAGGCTTGGAGCACATGGATTTCTGTGTTTGGGCACGAAAGATATTCCCGGGAACGCAGGAATGAAAGACCAAGTGGCATTGTTGCACTGGGTACAGAAAAACATTAAAAGTTTCGGTGGTAATCCTAATGACGTCACTCTAGCCGGATACAGCGGCGGTCGATCTCATTATACTATCGAAAATGGCAAAAGGATTATTTAATAAGGTTTTTGCGGAGAGCGGTGTGAACACGTCATCATTTTGTGTACAAATGGATCCAATAAAAAATGCTAAAGAGTACGCCCAAAATATAGGTTTTGAAAATGTTGATGATATTAATGAATTATAAGAATTTTTTAAAACTATTTCTTATGATCTATTACAATCGGCAAATGTTTTATATAGAACAGATTCTGAGTATTTATCCGCGCCATGTGTAGAACGCGACGTCGGACAAGTAATGTTCCTGGAAGATAGTCCCGTAAATATAATGAAGACTGGTAACTATCTCAAACTTCCCATGCTATAGGGATTTGCTGAGATGGAAGGAGCGTCCCGTATCGATCTTTTTTATCATACAAAAGATGAAATGATCGCCAACTGTACAGACTTCATGCCCAGTGATTTAACATTTAAAAATAAAGAAGAGAAACGTTTCTACGTTGGAGACAAGCCTATATCCGACAACAGTCTTAGAACACGTTGATTTCTTCACTGATATTACATTTGCGTGCCCAACGTTGCGAACATTGAAAAATCAAGTAAATCGGGTAATAATCAGATATATTTGTATGAGTACTCCTTTGTAGACGAGAGCACACCACTAATACCGTACACAAACGTACGTGGAGCGAACCATTAAGCTCAAACAAATACTGTTATGGATGGCGCTTACATGACCCTCTCGGACGAAAGTTCGATCTCTGAAGATTTCAAAAAAATTAAGGGCTTAATGCGGGATCTTTGGGCGAATTCCATTACTACAGGGTGAGTTATTCAAATGATTAATTAACGTTATTACGATACTATTTCATTCATTGACAAATAAATGAGTTATTTTTGTATCTAAATAGTTATAACTATATGTCATGCTTTCTTTGTTTAATAGAAAACCTGAAAGTCCGTGGGTACCAAAATGGCCGACCTCGGGGAGACGGGTTGCCCTCACATGTCTTTAAAGATGAACCCAGAACTTCGAAATACATCGCCGTCAGCCCGGTGCCACCGATGGGAAGAAATCTATGACGAACACTATCGACACCCATAATGCCCTCACACCCCACGTGCACGATGAACTTTGATGAAATCATTGAACGTCATAAGGACAGTTACGTTCTAAATATTTAGGTTTTAATAAATGAGCAATTAAATATGGAGACTTGATAAAGTATCTTCTCATGTCTGTGTATTGTATCACTACAATGTTATTGTATTATTTAACTACTAATTACTATAACGGAGTCCTCCAGCATAGTCATACAGACTTCTGCCATTTAAGTACTGTCAAATATATAATAAACTAATGAAATACTATATAATCCATTCCAATGGAAGTAGGAAAAAAGGTAAATAAACCTTAGATTTACGTATTTCATGTGATTTGCTAATAGCTCAGCTGAAACAATTCATGATATTGAATATAAATATTATTTGAATTCTATATAACAATAAAAAACTTTTTAAATAAATATTTTTTTTTGTGAAATATTCATTTTCCTTCACCACAATCTAAACAGTTTTGTCATGTCGACGTTAAAGAAAGCAAACCTATTAAATACCAATTCTCTCCAGCTTCAAAGCGTTAAGGGCTTAAGGCAAGTGATGCTCTAGCTTCCGGAAATATCGATACCGATATCAATACTGGTAAACTCAAGAGTTAAAATAAAATCAATAAAAATAGACATAAGACATTTCTTTGTAAACATTTTATTGTGATGTTTCATCTCAAGGAAAGAGTTGAATTATTTTTTAAATAAGCTTCTATTGCAACAAAATTATAACAATATTGAAATTAGGAATAAAAATACCAAATAAATTCAGCGGTGGGTTACTCGAGGTATGTAGGTACATGAAGAAATTATTATAAATTAGGTATATCATACAAAATATATAGAACTGTTAACGGTAAAGATAACAATAATTATAAATAATTGTACATATAACAACAATACATTTTAGATTTATCATATTTAATTCGATTACTAATTAAAATTCTATTTTATTATTATTAAAATGGCATATTTCAAAAGTTCCAGTGACAATTTACCTACCTTTGAAGGTATTTTTTTTACAATGCAAAGGGATTTTGTGTGCACACATTGTCGACCTTGAGAATTAAGATGCTATATAATATGTGGCTTACACTGTATATTAAACATGTAACAACACAGACGGTAACGCAACAATAAAATAAAGTAACTAAGGATAAAAATAAAAATTGCCATTAGGCGAAAGATGAAAATTTAACTATGATTAAAAATATCTTAATGTTACTAGTTTTATAACACACTACATTTAAAAAATAAATTTAAGTTACTATATTTAAAAAATTCTTGTGATGTTTTTAACAAGCCAAAATTCGTCAATGACTTGTCCGCCAAGATCCACTGACACCTGAAAAAAGACCAAACTTAATGATTAATATCAACCGAAAAATATATTAATTTGCAATTTCATGATATTTTACTAAAGATAAGTAAAATTATCTTTTAAAATTACTTTCTCTGAGATACTATTAATTAGTCTAATCTGGTAACTAAAATTACAAGATATATCTATAATTATTTATCAATGTCTAAGCTTTGATTTCAAAGTAACTGATTATTGTCGTAGTTTTTTAATAAGATATAGATAATATGTGTGTAACGTTACAAATAAATACAGTATACGCCTTTCGGGGCCCCTTGACAAGCGGGGCCTCTGGGCACGTGCCCCGTGTGTGCGCAGGGCCCTTATGGATATTACGGTAATGGTAGTACTGACTTGCTCGATGTTGATGTGTGTTTTGTTGTACGCCTTGAACCTCGTGTACCCGTAGTCCTGCGACCGGAACGCCGACCATTCGAACGGTTCACCTGCGAACGTTTTTTTAAATATTTATTTCAATGTAGAAGAACTACTCGGATTGTTTATTGATTGTTAAATAATTATCACCGGTTCGGAAAGAAATATCCCGATCTGAGAGGAACCGGTGAAAGTTTTTTTTTTCTTCGACTGTTTTATCTTCAACAAAGTATTTTATGGTTAGAAGCCCTAGTCCCTTTATAGACACATTACCTATTTATATATTATACACAACTCTATCCCATAAACAATATGCTATGCTAAGTCTATTGTGTTACAAATCATTCAAAACGGAAAAAAATCATACTCTAAATATTTTATTCAAGTGAACTTTACAATGAAGCATTTTTGAAGCGTCAACAACATTAGCACCGTTTCGGAAAGCAGCCCCCAGCGAGAAGAAACGGCAAGAAACTCGTATAATTGCTCTTTTCAAATAAACAGATTTACAATGCTGTTTTACAGAATAATAAGTGTCCTCTGATGGAAACCGAGCCTAAATCCTCTTGTTCTTTAAAAAATTATAAGTAATAGGTATTATATCTCTATTAGTAGAACAGACAGTCAGCAGTCCTATTCAGAGTAGTGTGAGTTGCAAATAATGTCTCATCAAGTTCGACTCACGCCTGAAGTGGTCCCGTCCCTCGCGGCAGCCGGCCGAGCCCGTCACCACGTGCACCGGCGCCCTGCAACGCCCTCTACGTTCACTAATGGGAAGCTGTATACGTGACGAAGTCATCATCATTTGTTTGCATTCCATTTGTATGGCGTATTTCTTTATATGTGAATTCTATGTCAAAATGCATATGCAGTTATGATAAAGACAGACATTTTTACGCCCACCGTTGTATTTTCTGCAAAGTGATTTCCTTGATAAAAAAATTATTCGTCGGATGCAAATCCCTGGGTATGTTATTACTGGAGGATTCGTCACGTCTAATGTTCTTTTATACCCAACCAGTTCCGCACCGCGGGTACACGTGACTAAACTATTATCAATCAAGTTCGTTAGTCAATATTAAATAAATAAACAGTTAAATAAACCAACTGATGTCAAGTTTACAGTTGCTGATTTAATTTAAAAAAAAACTGATTTATTTTTTTTAATAAAATATTAGAAAACCTGATGACGATCTACGTAACAACTCCTAACTTGTGACCTTTTGATCTAGTAACTAGTTTATAAGGTTGTAGGTCATGAAAACCTACATTTCGGCAACTACCTTAGACGAAGTCAACACTAGCCCCTCGAGTAATGAATCTCAGATGAGAGGATCTGAGGTCCTCAACAGCAACCCTGGCGACAGTGAAGGAGATCCGCTCCCACACGAAGAAGAGAGAGGAGAATACGTCGGCGCTCTGCGCACCGTCCCTCACCGTGAGCGGCTCACTTAGTTACACATACTGAGAGGTGTTCGCATAGGCGAATATACATGGGGCTACACGGGGAACACACGGGGCTCTATCGAAGTCGTCATTTTTAAAACTTGTAATGTAATAAAATATTTAACACGGTTGAGAAAAATATACCCGTCACGAGACGCTCAGTAGATGTGAAACATCGAAATAGATGGTCACTGAAAGAAAACCAACAAATAAATATAAATAAATAACTATATTATTAAAATAATAGATAATGTATAGAAAACACATGGGGGGGGGGCGTCCTGTGGGCGTCGCGGTGACGAGGCGAGCTGCCCGCGGGGCAGACACACGTGACCCGAATATCATTTCAACTTATTAATAATACAACGTGAAATAAAAAACGGTTTTTTCCAAATAGTTATATTTCTGGAAAAATAATGAAGTAAATACATGATTATTTATTTTGATTATGTTTATCACCAATCGAACGAAATCTCTACACAGGTCTATATAGGGTCCCAGTACATCCTAGTGCTTATTGTTTTATAATTTTCCTTCTATTCTATTATCGCATGTGACTGGGGGGCGGCCAGATCAGAGAGATTCAATATTAGGCCCCTCTACGATAGGTCGTAGGGCCGGTGATGGTCCTTGACTATCCAGAAAGAGTCGATCACTTGACCTTTGAGGTCGACGTCCACCTGAAACGAATCGTTGAATCTTTATGTATTTCACACTCAGATATAGCTGGTAAATACTAAAAGATTACTCCTCTCCTTTCGAGGAGACAGTGAGGAGTTGATGATAATGCAAATCCTGGGGGGTGTTGGGGTGGGGGTGTCACCTGCTCGAAGTGCAGATGCGTGCGGTTGTGTGCGTGCAGGCGCGTGTACCCGTAGTCGCTGCAGCGGAACGCCGACCACGCGGGCGGGGGGCCTGCGGGGGGGCGTCACGGACGGATTACTTGAGATACGACCGATTCATTCAGCTCAGTAATAAGGTCTTGAAGTGAGTCCGGGGGACGAGAAGTGAACAGACGGGGCCAAAGTTCCGAAATATTTAATCAGATATAATTATTAGATTCCAAATATTATTATACGAGCAGTCTCGTAGTACTCGACGGACACAGACATTTTTAAACGTCACGTAACGAGATTAAATTCTTCCTCTTAGTAGAATAAATACTCTGTTCGTTGTTAATGCTTAACAACTCCAAAGTATTTCTAAAATTATTATATTAAAAAAAAAACAACAAAAAACAACATAACAAAACAGATGACATCATAGTTCCGATGTGAGGTATGGTTAATAGTATTATTTTTTACTAAACGTCTGGGTGGCGGCGACCACTTACCGTCAGGTGACCCGTGCGCCTGTCTGCCTACAATTCTAAATTATAAATAGTAATTCTCTAGCAGTACATTCGTCTACCTCTAGCTTGAAAAACATGGTCGCTTACTTGTAAACGTGTCCGTGTCCTCCTGGCAGCCCGCCGAGCCCGTCACGACGTGCACGGGCGCGCTGCGGACACGGCGGTTACAGCCGGACTTGTGGTTAAGTTTGTCTTTTAATTGGACCAGTATTACCAGACTGGTTACAAATTGCAAATGTGTGACTGCGATATAATCCATTAAATTTCTTAGCCGAATATTAAATAGTATGATCTATGATGTTTATTAATAAGCATCAATCCCTCTGGTAAATTTTCAAATCAGCATTGCAGGAAAAAATAAATATTTTTTCACTTCAAACTAAGAGCTGGTCAGTTTGATTATCACGTGAGATTAGTCGAGTGCGGTATAGACGTTACATATAACCGAATTACAGGAAGGTACTGATAAAAAAAACATAGGGACTCGCATAACTCACCAAAATAGTATCGTTTCGATCGAGCGTCTCGGTGAACTCACCGAAATAACCGAGAGAGTAAAACCGACCCCCGCGTAACCCACACATGTAAAAGATTCTTTATTCAACCGAGGCGAGCCGAGGCGAGGAGAGGTAAGAAGGAAGGGGCCGCTCACCGCGGGTCGCGGTAGGGCTCCCGCAGCGAGCCGTTGTAGACGCGCAGGTCGTACAGCGGCCACGAGCGCTCGTAGCTGTGCTCGTGCGCCCACAGCGCCGCGTCCACGCCGAAGCGCCGCAGCAGCGGCTCCACACCTGCGCAGCGGGCTCGGCTACACTCCCGTCGCGTTGCGGACTCGCGATATCGGAAGGCCACTCACCGTACAAGCCCAAAAATGGCAGCCCCTTCCTGGTGTATTCGACGCTGCAGTCGATGTCGTCGGAGTTGCTGCAGTACATCGGTCGGTGGCCGAACAGCACTATCCAGGGGCGACGGGCCCTGCGAACAGAGAACCGACAGCCGTACGCTATGATCCGAGGACGGTTGGGCCTCGAAGCAAACGTAAGATCTAAAAGTTCCCTTACAGAAAAGGACATCCCTCCCTGAATACGCACGAGCGGAGACTGGTATTCTTATGGATCTAGTGTCCTGCTTCTTTGCTTGAAGCTTTTGCGTCTCTATAGAAACATATAACAAATCTTTTTTTACGATACGTCAGTATTTAAGTTCCTACCTGTTCTCCGGTTTCGTGGCCTCCATGAGGTCTTCCTGGAGCCATTGGAACTGATTCGCAACCATCTTAAAGCCGAATTCCAGGAAATAATAAAATTCGGTGGAAATGGATATGAAATGTATCGGGCCGACGTCGAACGAGTAGAACATGCTCTCGTAAGGGCCCGGCATGGAGAACCGGTTGCGGTAGTTACTGAAGTTACTGGAAAAAAAATGTTTTCGAAAATTAAACGAAAACAGGCTACTCGTTATTGAGAAGTATGAGACTACGGCGACGTCAACTATAGGGTATTCTACTATACTTGAAAAAGTGCTTCAAAATGTTGATTTTCCTAATAAAAAGCCACAAAAAATATATTTCGGCATAATAAATACGTTTTCTTGTCATAAAATATAACTAAATTTTAAACCTTTATTATTCCCGCAAAAACGCTGTCAGTCATTTCGGTGACGTAATATTGGTAAAAACAACGTCTGTGTGTGTACGACCGGGACTCATTCAACGGCCAAAAATTACTCATACTAATGTGCTTTTGTGACTCAAAATCAGAGTACTTAAGTATATTTCTACATATATTTTAATTTTTATCAAATTCCATAATTTATTTTTCACTACCGAAAGTACCCTACCCTATTGTCGGCGAGATTATCTATGTGCTGAAAATTATGGTATACGACGGAACGGTCACGTGGGTTCCTGATACGGTTATGGTATGAAGGAGTAGTAGATTAATAAAATTAAGCTTAAAGCTGAAAGATCTCGGACCACTTGGTGGTAGGGCCCATCTGATTTGGTACTACCCACTCATCAGATATTCTACCGCCAAACAGTACCCAGTGTAACTACAGACACAAGGGATATTACATCTTAGTTCTCAAGGTTGGTGGCACAATGTTTATTATTTCTTACAGCGCCATTATCTATGGGCGGTGGTGACCATTTACCATCGGGTGGCCTATTTGCTCGTCCACCTACCTATATCACAAAAAAAAAATCTAATTGATAACGAAACCTCTTTTTATTCAATAAAACCGTCTTTCTAGTGGAGAACAGAATCATAATTCATCACATCCTTTTGCTTCAGATTCAACAGTTTGGGGAAGAACGAGCAATGAGATGCAAATAAGAAAAAACCCACCCACGTTTTCTGTCTCTCGCTGATATTTTTATTAATCAAATAAATGTTAATTTTAAATGTTCTGACAAAGAAATGATATAAAAACATTGCACTCACTACTTGGCCTCGTGGTTCCCGGGGCACGTCATGTAGGGCAGAATGGCCGCCAGGGGCTGTATCTGCCGCATGAACTCGTCTCCCACGAGCGCATCGTCCGTGTCCATGTCGTAGGCGAAGTCCCCCACGTGGAGGATCATGTCGAAGTGACCACGTTGCGCCTCGTCTTGGAGGTAAGATAGCGACTAGAACATATTCATTTCTATATCGAACCAACATTTTTTACTCAACAGTTTTTGCTGCTAGCAGATCTTCTTTTATAATTTAGAAGAAAATTCCAGACTGATAATTAAATAACATTTCACATTTAACGTCTCATTCGTAATTACCCTATTAAGTCAAGAAATAGTCCAAAAATAATTCCTCATAAATGCAATTAAATGCACTTCGTTTATTGAACGGAAAAATACATATTTCTTAGTTATAATGTCGGCTAAGATAGAAAAAAGATGCTTAAAGTCAAATAAAATTAGTGACAGTTACTTCAAAAATAATATTACGTGTGCGTTCTTATTGCCCATGTCCCCGTATATGGCGGCGCGCACCACCCAGTCCTCGCCCGCCGGAACGGTCTTGAACGAGAACTGCTCCGACCAGCCGAACACCGATCCCGCATGATACACTGCAATTGAATACTTACAATAATCCTTCACGCACAGGCCACAGGCAAGACTGATATTGATATTGTTCGCGAAATATATTTTTTAAGTCGACAGATAACAAATTATATTATAACGATGTACACGATGCATTAGTAGTAACAGAGTATTGGCTTAAAAAAAATACTTAGGTCGTAATATGGAAGCTCAATTTTCAAAACCTTCCCTAATCGTGACAAAAAGAAAAAAAAGAGAAACTATTTCTATTGCTTTTTATCTCGAGAATGTTAATTGATGACGAAATTCTTCGGTACCTACCATATCTGGTATCATATTTCAGATCTGGTAGAAGAGTCCTATGTATCCACATCTTCCGACGCTGCTTTCCGCCATCCGTAAACAGGGTCCTGGTGCCCACTGCCTCCATGTCCATTGTGCCCTCCCCATACTGCACTCGGGACTCGTGAGTATTATTAAATGTCGTCCATGTTACGACTATGTCATTGGACTTTGCTGTCGATAAAAGATTTTTGGAGCATTATTAATTTCGTCTAAAGACAACAAATTTATAAATGTCATTGTGTCTTTGACTTTTTTCTTGTTTTATTTTTTGTTAAATTTGCTACTTGGAATTTATTGCAACGAATTTGGCTTTGTGTGTGTGTGTGTGTGGGTTAATAAACAAGTGTATTGAGTTATCGATCAAATAATTATAAAGTGCAGTATTTATAATGCTCATTAAATCTTAAAAAAACATATTATTTTTAAATAATTATTTAGTTGTTACAATGTACATCTCTATATAAATATACAAGCCTTTTATTAATTATAATCAACTGACCCTGATTAAGATAGATATTTTTAATATTACCTACATCATACTAGCCTACAATTACTGCCCACAAATAGCGAGGGACAGTGTCATTTTTAACAACAATATTAAAATTGTTGTAGCTTTGGGTAGGATTATACACCAAATAAATTAAGCTTAGTTTAAAAAGTTAATTATTTTTCAGCAAAATTATAGAGTTATGCTATACATTTAATTCTTTGTTAAAAATGGTACTCAGTAAATATAAATAATTATGTTATCATCATTTATTATGATAGCTCCTTGATATTGAGGTTATCATACTGTAATCCGGCCATTTGTATTTGTGTATCATCAAGTGACTAAAAACATCTATATGAACATAATGCGAAAATAAAACTGTAAGAACTGACTTTTTTAAATAAACAACTTTTATTAATAAAACAATTGTTGTAGATATAATTTTATTTCACACTGTTTTTTTAAATATTTTAGATCAACATCACGATAAGAAACCAAAAAATTTAAATTATTATTAGCAACAGTCGACTTTCCATCCATCCAATACCAGATCTGTTACAATAACTTTCAAATAAAAATTATATTTAATTTTTCTTATTCGTATATGTATATAATTAATGATGGTGCTGAGATATTAGATTTTGTAGGAGAAAAACTAATAGCATATACATATTAATAACTATTAATAACAAAACTATTAAGTTTATTTACTAAATAAGTTACTTACATCCAAATGAAATGTGTATTTGTTCTGGCTGGCAGTACTCGCAGTCATATCCCGGGCTAGCGCGAGGTGTTATTTCTCCTAATGATAACTTCAGTAACAAAATAAATATAAATGACTTCATTATTTATTTTACAGTCCTTCAACGTAATATAATTAAGTTGAGACCACTTAGAAATCAAATTACATTAATTTTGCGTACATTTAAATAACAACACGACCTGATAATATAGCTAACAACGGACAATAAAGTTAATTTAGAGTTGTTTACTTTAAAAATGCTTACTAATTACTGTCAGCTTTAAAACAACAAAGCGTAATTCTAATAGTAAATTTCGTATTATTGTATTTAAATTGACTTGGATCTGTCAATGTCAAATTATTACTTTTTTCGCTTCGACAAGACACGTGTATTACACCATACTGCCTTGTCCAATACAATACTGTTTTATAAACAAGCTGCCCGTTAAATTATTATTTTTTGAACTCCCTGTCTTTCTTTAGGTCAAATGTCACAAAGTGAATTAGAATCACTTCCTCTTATCCTATATAATTGAAATTTAATAAGTTACATTTTTGATGACAATGCATTTTTATGTTTCGATTTGATTCTAAGCCGTGGATTATCTGCAGACGAAGGCATCGCTCTACAGTCAACAATTACTCAACAGTACAAATGCAATATTCCTGATGTTGCATATACACGAAATTTTGTATACTATAAAGGCTTCTTCTTTAAATTACATATTATCAATAAAATAGAGATTTTTATCCTGAGATATTTTTCAATAATGGAAATAAACATTGCACCTTTATTATTCGACCGTACTGTGATAAGTCGATGTACGGTGTACAAAACGCCTCGGTTAATTTTTCACGCGCTTGAAAATACCATGACAAAGTAGCTGAAGAAAACTCTTCCTCTTCCTTAGAATCAACGTTAGGATAATTGCATAATTAAGACAAGTAGTTTAAAGGTGAAAAAAATAAATTAGGGTAGCAATAATTTACTCATATTAAAGTATCGCTTTATTTTTTTCCAATTCATAAATTTCGCCGATACATATCACCAACGAAATGAGTAGAACCACTCTTCTATAAATAAGCAACATGTAAAATATCTACCTTTCCTAATCTAAAATAAGTACGTAGTTAAATAAAAAAAATAAATAATAAAAACTCTTTATTATGTCTCTTATTTTAAAAATCCTTAAAATCTATATATATTATGTCTAAATGGCATATTAAAATATATTTTTGCGTAAGTATTCTTAATCCTATTTAAAATTAAAAATATCACAAGTAAATATGCGATAACCGATTTGTACTTTAGGTGAATAAAAAAAATTTACAGGCAACACTTAATTCGCTACAAAAATATAATTCAATATAAGGCCTGAAGAAAATGCAATATTCCTGATGTTGCCTACAGTAAATTACAAGCGCGAATGACAGCTAAAGTTGTCCAAAGCTCATTTCTCCTTCACTTTTACTTAGTTTATTAGATCTTTTATTGTTTTTCTTGTCTATACTAGCTTCACCTTCGCTCTTTAAAGGCCTAACGTTGCCAGAAAAATCTGAACTATATTTAGAGTTTCTAGATATAGAAGGTGAAGAAGAACTAATTTCAGAAATCGATGGAACTCTACTTTTCCTGAGTCTTCTTTTATACATTTTATGAATTTCCCCTAAGCTGCTTATGTCGGATGAAGAGTAATCGCCATCAACAGAACTTGAACTACATGATATATTTTTTCGTACATTGTTCGGTTGTTCTTTTTTATTGGAAAGACCAGATTTAAAAATAACCTCTCGAGAAGTTTGAGGCAGCCGCAGACTGAATCTAGGTGACGACAAATTAACAGATATGCCAAGATCCTCATCATTTTCTATCTCAACTTTCAATTGTTCATCATTAGATACGACAACTATTGGACTTGTTTGTTGGTCAACGGATAAAGATAACGCAAAGGGTGAAGTTGTCCTTGTTTTAGTTCTAGTCGGGGACGTCATTACACTTTTAACGTGAGCCGGAGACGTTTGCGTATTCTTTTGAAAGGAGGACAAGTTTCTATCACTATTATTGTTATCTATGTTTTTTGAAGTTGAAGGTTTATTAAATTCTTTTTCCAATAAATCGCCGTATTCGTCAATGATTAACTTTTTAATAAATTCTTTTTCTAGTTTAAACATTTTTTCAACTTCTCCACGTGGATCGATTGAAGAAGGCCATAAATCATTATGAATCGGTTGAACATTAGGCTTATCATCACTAGAAGAAGTTTGAGTCTCTTGAATTGTTCTTTTATTTGATGTATTACTTTGTGTACCTGTGTCTTGAGTGTCAACTGAATGAATAAATTCAAATATATCAACTGTATTTTTAAAAGATAGATTTGATATCTTTGTATTCGTTTTATTGTGTACATTAGCATCCTGATTCATTTTTTCCGGTATGACAGTAGGTTCGTTATTTTTATCTTGTTTAGAATTGTTAGATGGTTTACTCCCTAATGATTCAAAATCGCTTACTTGTGTTTTATTTGAGCCATCTGATTTTTCATCTTCGAAATCATCGTCGTAACTATCGCCTTTTCTGTAACTATAATTTATATTAATTTGTCCATTATCCGATATTTGATTATCATTGTTACTATTTTTCACTGTAGAGGTCCGAATTATTTCTTTTTCAATATTCAGAACGTCTTGCAATAAATTTTCATCAGATGTCGTAAGGATTTTTGGGCTTTTATTTTTTCTAGGAGTATCCTTGTGAAATGAATTTTCTCGGCTGCTTAATATTTTATACAAAATAGGACTCAAAACTATATCACCTCTACGAGGTATACTAGAAATTTCTCTCTCAATGTCGCTTACATTGACTCCTCCTAATGTTAATTTCGAATAGGGTATATACTCAGTATTATTTGAGGAATTTGGTGTTATTTTATGTTTAGAAGTGTTTTTTTGTTTGTTAGACAATTTGGGGGAAACTTTTGTTACTTTTATCCCTGATTTTTTTAATTTTGATGTTTCACCGTAAACGGTTTTTAACCGTTTCTGCCATTCATCAACACTAACTTTACCGTCACGCTTTGTATCTTTTGTACTCACAATATTCTTTCTATATTTGTGGCCAGTAGGAAGATTTGCACGTTGAGTTGCCCTTAATGTTGTCGTGCTTTTTATTTTCTGCTTTCTCAAATTATCCTGCGATTCAGAACTATTGTTGTTTGCTGATTCACAACTTTCGTAAGCCGACATTTTAGAGATTTTCCGTGTTATTGGCTTATCGTTTGCTGCATTGAGCTGAATATGATCAAATGTAAATTTCTTTTTAGAAACTGGTTTAGGTGTATCCTCATGCTTCATTTCGATAACTAAAGCATTGTGTTTAGTAAAATTATTTTCACACATATCTTTACTTTCGGGATTTATATCAAGTTGTAAAACTTTCTGTTCTTTTAATTCACTTCTTATATTGATACTTGGCATTTTTTGTATTTGTAACGGGTTTTTGACTGATAACGATTTACACTCATCGGTTTTATAGGCAATTTCAGTATAGGAATTCATATTTTTGTTTTTAGTATTTATGGAAGAATCAGGTGAATTTATTGGTTTAGAGAGGTTTTCGTTAATTTGAACTACATTGGTGCGCGATACGCCCAACTTTTTTTTTAAAGATGACTTTTTAAGTATTGGCACTTCATTAACTTGAACACCGTGGTGAACAAACTGCTTAGTGTTACGCTGACTCCCTATAGATTGTAAAATTCCATCGACAACATCCTTATGCATTCTATTTGGTGTAGATCTAGTTTCACCTATGTTGTGTCCGTGAAATTTAGCATTTACAACTTCTTCAATATGAACTTTTTGATTAAATTCTTCGTCTAAAGGCGTTGGCAATGTTTTCTTTTGAACATCTAATCCATGATATTTCGAGAATTCTCCCGAAAGCAGCTTTAAGTCGTCCGCGGTCGATTGAAGCATGTCATGCAACTTTCTTAAAATAATTTCATCTTCGGGCTTTAACGCTGGCTCGGAGTTCCAAATATCATCACCTATAATGTTAATCATATCAAGTTTTTTGCTGCTCTCAACCTGAAAATAAAAATTGAAGTCATGAGTAAGTTTAATTACATAATATTTATAGAAAGTCGTATGTTTATTTTTGCTTACCAAATATCGATCGACTGGATAACGAGTTTCTTCGGGTCTCATCTGTTGGTCAAACATAGCGGCTCCGGCATCCTCTCTGTCCCGCTGCGTTCTGTGGACAAGGAATGTACTCGTTTATTTTAAGTCTATCTATGTGTCTATCTAGTGTTTCTTCTAGTATAATTTTTTTACTTGATAAATAAGTCAGAGTTGTTGTTTGTAAATTAAGTAAGTTGTTCTAAGATGACGATTTTTTAAAGTAATATAAGCAAGAACAAGAATGACATATAAATATGTTTTCAATAATATTGTGTATAATATGTAATCAATTCAGTCGAGAATATTTATTTCGTATAAACTAATAATGTCAACGTTACAACGTATCTATATGAAGTTACACTAATGAAGTCGATTGAAGTAATGTTCGTTGTTTTAAAAGAAAAATTACCTTGCTGCTTCCGATTTCCTTGTGAGATCAAAAAGAATCAATAATTTAATGAATTACAAATACAAAGAAGGCAAAGCTACATAATTTCTAGCTATCTAACGTAACAGTGTAAACAAAAAGAAAATCACACGTTAAGTTAGTTAAACCTAGCTTATCTTGCAATCCATTCTTTTTTAAATAATGGGTATGGGTGAAACTATTTCCAAAATCAACAAGACTCTGCGTCGAACTATCACTGAAATCCAGTTTTTACTGAATTTATGTCTATTAGTAGTGTAGTAG
The DNA here is from genome assembly GCF_037043105.1 of Vanessa tameamea. Lineage (NCBI taxonomy): Eukaryota > Metazoa > Arthropoda > Insecta > Lepidoptera > Nymphalidae > Vanessa > Vanessa tameamea. Next base: position 413,710 of record NC_087323.1, read on the forward strand.
TTATTCCAAAATATGCGTATGTGGACATGGAGCATGCGTCAAAACTATCCAGTTTTTTGTATAATTAATGTATGTATATAAAGAAAAGAAAACAAAATAATAGCTGGGGGGAAAAGCTTTTCCTAGATCTGGAGAAGTCCATATCACCCGTATGGATCCAATAAAATAAAAATACTAACAAAACAGCCTTTGTCGCAAGATTTATTAAAGTAGAGACACTAATTTTTGAAATATCTTATTTTATATGCTTTAATTATCTGTCAATTACTTGTTCTTATTAAGTTCACTCCATGTTCGTGGTGGAAACGTTGTTGGCTTATGTGAGACTTTATTTAGTATTAAATTTTTGTTTCATACTATGCTGTATGTTCCCCGAAAATAAATAAATAACAGGCAGTTCAAATAGCTACCGCCTATAGTCGCCGTCTGGCTATTTCATCAGACATTTAAGACAATTGTAAAGAAACGGCGCGACAGTAGTTAGATCCTGCTACTTTACTTATGTTATTGTACACCACAGAGAAAAAAAATACAAAACATGGATACAGCCTAAATAAAAGCAGCATACAATTTTGGCGACCTTATCGCAATATAGCGATCTCTTCTAGGCCACCATCGGTAAAAGTGATTTACTCTTACGATATGAGATAGGTGGAGCTGTAATAATAAATAAAATAATCTAGTATTTTAATTCAAAAGAAAATATAAGGAAGGGATAAAAAGTAGTCTTTTTAAAGCCCATTTGCATTATAAAAGTAATTAGTTACAATGCCAAGGCGCTGCTAGTTTTTTTTTTTTATCCGCGTCATAAATTATGACCGAAGGACAGGTTCGTGAGCTGGTATGGTCTCATAAATAAAAGTTCAATTTTACAAAATCACATCAATTGTATTTCACCAACATGTACATTAACGTCTTAATCGAAGCATTTCATTTGCTGCTTACAGTAAGAAAGATACAAGTCTCATATTATTTTCTGGTGATTGTTCACCGTCTACAAACAAGCCTATTCATAAAGGCGGACTATTATTCCTTGAGATGTTAAATGCAAGTCTATTGAAATATTTAAAAATGTATTAGTATAGTCTTGCATTGACAGGGTTCCATTATCGTTAAACATTTATTTTATTATCAAAACATATAATTCTTATTCAGAGAAAGTAACATCTACTAGGTGTGAACTAAACCAACTATTATAATTACACGTCTTACATTTAACATTTCAAAGGCAAATAAAATAAGACGCACACTTTGTGCTTACAATTCTTTATTATTGGCCATTTATTGGCGAACTTTATTTCGACAAGCCCGTTTACGGGCAAGATCCTTCGATCGCGATCAATTTCGAAATCTATCAGAAAACTTTGAAAAAAAAAACTCCATTGCATATGTGTTAATTCATGTTATGACAATTTCAAAAGCAATAATTAAGAACATCAAAGAACGTATCAAACAGTACAAAAGAAAGATTAAATATTATGTATCTTCTTAAACACAGCAAGAGGTACGCGGGCACCCGAGAAAAATGCATGCGATATGAATCTGATAGAAATATACAAAACAACAGTAAATACATAAACACACAGATCCGTACGGTGATAACGGACATGTTTACATATCAATAGAATAATATTCAGCACGTAGCACGTAATAATGTGATGTTTATAAATAACTACAATTTTGAGGGTACTTAATAATACTGACCGGACAGCGCAGCGGCCGTACCATAACGTTATCTTAAATATTTACAAGTAGACAAAAGTATATACAACGTACGTATATGTACAAGAAACACTAAAATAAATAATGGACATATCAATTTGATTGTATGTTCTGAAATACGCAGTATTTAAAGACACGAGGCGTCTCGTCAACAAATACGACACTACAGATAAAGAGAAACGAGAAAATCCAAGACCAGGCTCAGTGACGCGTCGGTCGCGTCGGTCGCGTCGGTCGCGAGGCTTCATAAACCCAGAACCGATGCCAACATAGAATGCGAAAGCAAAATTCAAAGCCAGCCGGCCGTCGTCTGATAGCCTTCGAAATTGACAACTACGAACTGTATAACATTATGACATATATAATAATAATATAATGATAATTACTTCACTTTATACAAATATAGCAGCGAGTTTTAAGAGTTCCTATAACGGCCGCGTGCTCGCGGGTGACAATTTGACATTTCACAAAATGACTAGGTACGAGCGATCCCGCCATACTGCCCGCGGCCCGCTCCACTCACGTAACTTATCTTTACGAAACAACCCAAACGAGAGCTCCGAGGAGCTAAACGATAAATAACTACAATTTCGAATGATTCCCAATCTCATAGCAACGACAAAAGAAACAGTCACTTCCAGGCCGAATCTTTTCGCCGAATGAAACACAGTAACGGAACTCGAGCCACTCTGATTAAATCGCTTCGTAATATAACATAAAGACTATTTTTCATGCGCTGAATGTAATAAATACAAATATGCATCGAGCTAATATATCTGTACAGAGCGCGGTGCGCTTCGAATATCCGAGAAACTACATTTTTACAGTCAGTATTCGACTACACAAAATATGTCATGATCATATATAGCATAATACTCGTATAGTGTATAGAATCACAATATAAATAAATGCCAAGTCAACTATGGTTCGGAACCTAAAGGTAACTAAGAAAATGGCATCCGAAGAAATCCCACCGATTAACATAAGCGCGGTCCGTAAGGGCCGCTCACGCCCGTCGAGAATGACTTCAGAAAAACGTTTCGCCCTCGTGAAAACGACGTTCTCCAAAGTATCAGGATAATAATCATAAAATCTTCGAAAACGGATATGTACTATATTCAGAATATTGCATGTCTCATAGCGTAACGAAACACTTAACGCTACCCATCCCAAACGCGTCCGCGACGACGACTCCACTACGCTGAATACGGTCCATACCCGCCGACCGGGGCTGCTACATATTTACAAGTATATACAAGTGATCGGTCCGCCGGGGCCACGCGCCCGCCCGAGCTGCCGGGCGGGCACCGCCTCCCGTGTGCTCACTGCTCACAGCGGGAGGGACAAGAGATACAGTCGGGGCTGCATAGCGCGGCCCTAGGTCTCACGCTCCTTCTTCGGCTTGAACTCTTCGCCGAGGATCGTGGCGATTTCGCCTTGCATGAAGGCCCAAGGGACTGTCGAATTTGCCAAGGGACATTTCTCTCCACTGGGACAGTATACCTGGAAACGAGAGTTTTTATAAGCTTTCATTCGATAATAAGGAAGCAGTTCCAACGAATGTATAGAACGCGTAACAAACGAAAAATTTCGACTTGGAAAGTCAGACTCACCTCAGATCCTTGCTGTCGCTTGATAGAATCCCGGGAGCAGGGGAAGCAGAATTTATGGTGGGGTTGGCTGGGACACTGTACGAAGTGCGTGTCTTCGAGGCGCTCCTGGCAGAGCGTGCACTTCAGCAGCGGCGCGGAAGCGGGCGCAGCGGCCTCGGCGCCTTCTCCAGCTTCCGTGGACGATACCGAGGTCGTCGACGACACATGTCGCGAGCCCGACGACCGCCGCCCGCCGTTCGACCCTGCCGGACCGGAGGACAATATTTAGCTACCGTCTGCCAATTTATATTAACATTTTCGACTAGTCATAGAGGTAAAGTTTGAATATTATAGTATCGCTTTTGTCAGCAGACTGTAGCTTGAGTGCGAGCGGTCGTCGGGCGCCTCGCCGAGTTCGGCCGGCGTGGCCATCGGACGCCCGCCCGAGTCCGACCCATGTCATGGCAAAACGATAGCCGTAACAAACGATTAAGAACCGATTTAAGGTTTTTCTGAATTTAAAAACATTTTCTGTTCCGAGGTTTATTCTCTTTTAGCTTTTATGACATTTTGTTGTTAGATATCTAAGATTTCCTCTCTCATGACTTGTTTTGTTATATTACATTATTTTTCACACATGATGTCTTACCTGATGAATTGGGCGAGTGTTGGCTCGAGCGGCTAGCAGATCGCTGTGGCGGCGGCTGGGGAGGTGATCCTCCAGCTGAACGCGGTGAGCCTGGAGGGAGCGTGTCCGTAACAGACATGAGAGCAGCCATCGGGGAAGGACCAGCTCCCGCTCCTGTTACTGGTGGGGAGCCAGCAGTACGTCCAAGTGGGGATCCCGCAGAGCCATTTGTAATTGGTGCGCTGTTAGCATATCCTAAAAGAAATCCGATTCCATATAGTGTTTGTCATTCGAAAATGTCAAGAAATCTTTTAATTAGATAACACTCAAGATTCATTTGCATCGGATATTACAAAAGTCGTTATTAAAGTTCCAGAAATATGAGATAACATCATTATATCAACTAACAAACGGCTATGTCAAGGAAAATAACACATAATACGTATTTTGTTACAATTACAAGCATTTATCAAATCAACTCGACGTATTGCATCATGCTTACTGTTATATATGTAAAAAATCTGTCGGTAACAGAGCGAAAACGTTCTTTAATCATTTGTATTAAAACGTCATTCTGTTCGTTTATTTTGGCAACATTTGAATAATTCTTGGCATGGAGCGTGTATCAATAATATGTATACAGCGCCACTTTCGATACGTTGTCGCGCTCAAACGACATCATTTCAATTTGTCCGAATAACCTCACATTCAATGTTGGATGACACATCGTTTGCGGTGGTCCGGCGGATAGTAAACACACGTACACACACGCACATACGGTCTTATAAATAGCTGTGTGTTATTACGCGCTTACGTAGCATGCGCCGATGTGTCATTGCTTGGTCACAGTGTAGCGCTGGATTTTTTGGGCCAACCGAGCCGGTAGACGGGTAGGTAAGTAATATATGTGTCTTGCGAGTTGCACACTCGAATGTGCAGCACTCGTATCGCAAGCGCGGCGTTGCCAAACGTCGCATTCCCGGTGAGATTTCCATACGTGTGCATTTCCCACTAGAGTAATAATTACTTCGTATATTATATATTCGAATACATTTTTTACATTGTCAAAAGGACTGCAGTTTAGGCAAGAGAAAAGCAATTGTAAAACTTCATAAAATTGTAGATATGACGTTTATAATGTATACCCACAAAGGCTAATGCCTATTCTGCTCATCCTAGCCTTACTAATTCTAACCTTTTGTGTAAATATTGATATGTCGCAAAATTTAACAGAAATCTATCAAACAAGACAAACTAAAACCAAACTAACCTTTTTGCTACATTATATTACTATCTACCATTTTTACAATACCAGATTTGAAAAAGTGGTAACTGTAATAGCACGTATTGGCAATTGGTGTTTTGCATAGACATGTTACTGCGAACGAAACACATCGCTTCAAATGTCACAATGAAATGGAACGTAAACAGATAATTTATTAGAGTAACGTGCGAAAGGGCGTGAGTGATGGTCGGACTGAGGGCAGTACAGCAGGCGCGGCCCATATGGCGGTGGTGACGTCACGCACGGTGACCTTTTTGGCTGCCGGCTCGTGGCGCGCCGCGCTCCTTACACACACGCCAACGGAATGTGGTCGAGCGACTCTGCCAAGCGTAGGCAGGCGCTATATTTTTTCGCTCGACGGCCTACCTACATACGTACGCGAGCGAAAATGTCGTCACGCGACGTTGCCGCACCGAACGCTGTCGTGCATGCATTCACGGCACGGTGCCGCGTTTACATTACGTGGGTGTTTGAACGTAGTGCGGTTGTGTGCGAGAGGCCGCGAGCGCGGGCTCGCTTTCGAGAACGCTCAACCAGTCGGACCGGTTTTGTATTTATGGACCGAGTTAATGCACCTACCTAGATATGAATCCCTTGGCGAACGCTTGCGCAAAACACCCAGCATCGCTCCACGGAACACGTACACATAACTATCACCGTTCTTATCGCGCGAAGCGTGACTTAAATAGCTATTTAAATATTGTTCACGTCTACTATTATTGATAAACATTAGAAATTTTACTATATTACATCAGACACAAGTTTTGCATGTACAGAAAAACGCTAGAAAAAATAATATTAACATAATACTATGCCCAATAAAAATCGTTACCTATATTTATATTTAAGAATATATATCTTACGATTTTGCGAACAAAGATACTTGTAGAAGGCCAGTTTTTTTGTTTGAAATTATTGTGACAAATTTCATTTACGTTTTCGCTTCACGAGGCAAATTTTATAATAATTCTGAGAAAAGTAACCACGGATTTTTCATAATTCATCATTACTTCGTTTCAAATATTTAAATAATTACTACATAAATACAATGGATATGACAAATTAAAATGTCATCGATAATATGCAACAACATTACATTTGTAATAACGACTTTTGTAACATACTTGCAATAGCAGAATTCTTTAAAAACCATAACAAATACACAGATATAAATTGAAACTTACCATTCGTTTTGAACGAAGATGCATCAAATGAAGGTGTCCGCATTGGGTGTTTTTCTTGCTTGAAAACGCGGTCTGGTGCAAAAGGAGCAGCCAATGAAACCGCAGGCAAGGAGTCACCACGAGTTAGTGGTGGCCGAGAATGCTCTTCTAAGAGCCTTTTTGTAGGTTCGTGGTGACTTTGGTGGTCATCATCTTCAATGGGCCTTTTTAAAGTTAGACCAGGAGCTAGTCGAGCTCCACCGTGTGTTGGGAGGTGAGCCAGCGGTAAATGCGCTAGCCGCCTGCCTTCGTGTTCTTCCCTTCGACCACCGTATTCTGCTAAAAGACCTGCATTTGTAGCAGGTCTCGAATGATGTAATGTAAATCCAGTAGACGGTGCGTGGTGAGCTGGTGGAGCAGGTTGACCACGAGCTGTTGTTTCAGCTCCATTCTGATGTGCTTCTAATGGCGCCCGGTGAGCACCCTTGGCATGCGAGGGACCACGTCCCTCTTGAAAGCCGTGGGCGCGCTTTAATTGTCTCGCCGTATCCAAAACAACTTCTATCCGATCTGCACCTTCATAATTGACACACCCTCGACATACCGCTTCGGAGAATTCATGTAACATCGCCCACGGCATGCGGGGCAAGTCACATAAGTAGCAGTGCTGGCGCTTCTGCATCACCGACATCTCGCCGCCGGATAAAATACGGTGTGCGAGAGATCGGTTGTCGTCACTTCCCTTAAAAATTGTCACAGATTTATATTACTCGTAACGAAAAACACTGTCACCATGGTACACGGGAACACTAAAATCACATGTAACGCGTTAGCTTTTCGACGTTGAGGCACTCGCTTCGTTAGCGGGTCGGAGAAAGACTGAGCTGAGCAGCGACGGGTGCGGCGTACGCGGGGGGTCGGGCGGCGGCGGCCATTATCGAGCGGTGACGTCAGCGCGCGCACCGCGACGCGCCGAGGACGAGCCGTTAGCCCGACGCGGATGCGCCCCTCTTGCCCCCATACCCTACCCCTCCAAACCCTACCGTACTTATCGCGCGATAACGAACCCGGTGCATGCACAACAAACCAGCAAATGGAGTAACATTACTGGGTTACATTTTATAGTTAATATCATAATTCAAATAATTATTGGAATCATGATTTCATATTTTTATTAATAACCCGACACAAACTGACGTTTACATTGTAATCAAATCGGAAATAGATAAAGATGTTACGTTAGTCAGCATAAGCATGAGCAGGTATGTACATCATACATTAATTTACTAACAAAAGTGATTCATACATCAACAGTTAGGTACTTTATAAAAATAGAAACAAAAGACAAAGGAAATATTAAGAACTTGAAAGTTAACAAATACAAATTTAATTAGTCTTCCAGCGCAAAAGAATAAATAATTATAATAATAATTCAATCGCTAAATCATAGAGTCCGCTAAGATAACCGATATTATTCAACGAAAGTAAACAGCTGCCGTTGTAGAATAACAATTAGTGCTAAGCGTACAGCCGACGTGCTCGATGCATTAAATTTCAATCTATTCTCACTCGGTTTCCTTTAAGGCGGCTGGGTTTTAAATTATTATTATTATTGAAGTCAAGCAGTACGATCGGATCCGGCTGGAAGACGGGAGCGGGGTAACGCGAACGGCGTGGCGGCCATCTTGAGACGTGACGTCACGTGACGAGTCAGCCGAGCGTGCAGTGCGGCAACGTCGCATTTACCATCATGTTGCCGCTCATTTATGTTGTGTTTTAATAATAATGAAGTCTCATCGCTTTTTGTATGCGTAAGATCGGGAAAAACAGTTATGCGGTCAGGTATAATGAAGACTACGGTGGTATCGAAAACGTTAAGGTAAAAACGGCCAAACAGACGATCTCAATTAATATTTGCAATATTAACACGTATACTCTAACCAAAGTTTTTTTCGTTGAATCAGTATTAAAATTAGAAAATTTGTCATAATTCTGACATTATTGGTATTATCAAGAACAAAATAATTTGTGAAAATGAAAGTCTTTTGCTAAACAAACTTATAGTACCTATAGTTATAGATTTAAAAGTAACATAACGTTTTAATTACAGTATTATATCATCGGTTATTTGATAAAATTAAAAAAAAGTCTAACTTAATATTATCATGTCTGATTTAAAAACCAAGCCACTTTTACAATTTAACTAAAAGTGAATTGAACTAATTAACTTTTAGTTAAATTTGGTTACCTTTCTGTTTGTGATGAAATAAAACTCTCAGTTGAATCTGATTAGCTGATTGCGAATTCGCTTGTATGTAGAACTTTAAAAGGAGCAGATGAACTCGAGTGCCTGAATAATTTACCTAATTAATTCAAGGAAACATTGATTATTTTGCTATGTATGTAAAAAATATATTATATAATATTGAAATGATTTAATGTCATAATCATTAGCCATCCGCTATTCACTGTTGGATATAGTCCTCTGTCTTGATGCGCCAAAGCTCCCGGAATTTCGTCTTCCGCACATAGTCCCGGACTTCTTCGGGTTATTTAATGTACTGAATTGCTAAACATTCTAGTCATAAATATAACTACAGTTTGCATGGCGAAATAACGTAGATAGATATTCAGTAAACATCTCAAAATATTTAAAGTCAGAATTGATAAAAAGTCAATATTGACCACGCTATGCGATATCTGATCATTTAAAACTTAATATGAATTGTAACTAAATAATATAATGTCAACGTGTGTTAAAGAAATGAATAAATATTTTGTGTAGCAGACCACGATTATGTAAATGGGTTCATTAGATGAAAAAAGTACTTTAAAATATGGTTCAATAACTACCGAAGACAAAGCACACAAATATGGGATATGGGATTACTTTTGGACCACTTAGACACTTTTCATAAATCAACTAAAAAAAATTGAAGTGTAAGCAAATGGACTGATTATATATCTGTATTTTATATAATCTTTGCCCATAGACACTGATACAGAAATATATGTGAGAATTCTAAAGCATTGTGTTATTGGATCTTCATTTTCATCGCCATGTTCTCTAAGAGTCTAATTTAAAATATTAATGGTAATTGAAAAAAGATTTTGTCATTTTTAGATCACAATAGAATTAATACGAAATGAAACAGATGTAACATCACACAGAGCACTTATTGGTATTTTTTTTAGTTCACATTTAGTAAAGCTAAATCACAACAGTTATCGGTGCAATGAACCACTGCGGTAGTACGCTTGCGCGGAGCTTGTCTGTCGTTTGAAGAAGCAGCACGTGCCAGCTATGTTTATTTACATCTACTAAGAGGGCACAGACACACAACCGGATCACCGACGTTAATACTTACATTAGTAGTAAATAAAATCAAAATATTATTATATAGACGATGCATTTATTTGTAATGTGACTCTATGAATATTCAACTGCAGTGCTTAGTTTTATTTAGTCTTAAGAAGATAACATTAATGTATCAGAATTGTAAGTATGACCCGCGCTTTGTCTAACGGGAAAGTTTAAAAAAACATAATATAATGCTTATTAATTTTTCAAAAAATTCGAAACTGACTCGTAATGTAGAATCAGTGGCAGCATTAATAATAATACTTTAGTCGTAACAATGCATTCTGAAATGGAAGTTCCTGAAGATATTTTGAAATGTTATTTCAAGTTACGAGTAACGGTGAAAGAGTATTATTGTATGAACAATATATATATATATATACATATACATATGTTGGTGTGGAGTGAGCGTTACACGGGCGATACGCCCTACCAGTTGGGGTATTGATTTTCGTGAGCTGGCGATCTGTAGAATTTAGTAATGAACTCTTACGTAACGCTACTCTAACATAAATAACTTACTGTAACATTATCCTTCCAGCGTGTTTTTATTTTCTGGACAGTATCAACTTTATTTTGTAGTTATTACAGAATTTAATTGGTTGTGGTTCCTAACGCAATTTTTTGTAATCTATACTAATATTATAAACGTGAAAGTAACTCTGTCTGTTTGTCTGTTGGTCTTTCTGAATTTCACGAAATTTGGTACGAAGCAAGCTTGAACTTCAACGTAGGAGACAGGGTTCATTTTTATGCCTAGCACTTGACAGCCAACACATAAAACATGAGCGAAGTAGCGGGCAACAACAAGTCTTAAAATATTTTTATCAGCTTTGCAAATGATGTAATAATTTTCCAGCAGATTTAATTAGAAATTAGTATAAGGATTTTGCTAAATAAAGTGAAACGAATACACGCATGAGCTACCTTTCCGTCTTGATTATCTGTCTAACTAGGTTTCTTTTGTTCCAACGGTGCCAGAGCTGTCTCCAGTAGCTATAGACGCTTTGGGTCCGCCGGATCGATGGGAGCACCGCAGGGCGCATGCTTGGGTCCACTCCCCAACACGTGTCAATGTTTATTTACCTTACTTATACCAATAGCTATGTAATCCAGTATCTTCTGATTCATTAGGTCTCTATTTTAAATTAATAATATATTTTTTCAATTAAATTTAAGTATTTTGATATCAGTATATTTACCGTACTGCAATAAAAGCTAAATATTAATATATGAATGTCGACTAAAATTACCTAAAACATTAAAATAACTATTTAACTGTGACTAGTCGGTTTAGCCTTGAAATGCACTCACCATTACAGATGTGTGAAGATCTCAAAACAAGTTACATTAAGAATGGCATAGGAGGGAACAGCGATGAGTGACGTCACGATTCCGAGAATTGCCGAAAGAGTCTAAGAGATACGTGTAAACCGTATACAAATGTAAACATGAATATTAAGAAGTAAAAGTCTTATTATATTAATCGAAACGAAGATACATTTTGATACGAAAGATTAAAAATCGTGGACTTAGTATTCATGTATTTCTAAGCAGCATATAAAAAAATAATAATAGTCATTTACTGACATACTCTGCTATTAAAATGGTGAAAACTACCGAGTTCCTAGCCGGTTCTTCTCGTTAGAATCTACTTTCCGAACCGGTGTAACTTTACATTTTATTCAAGACAGACACGACGATTCAATAGTGCTTTCATGAACATACTTGAATAAAGTATATTTTGAATTTGATTTATTGATCTACGATTTCAAGTAAGAATTATTAACTAACGCAGATTGTATTTGATGTAATAATCATTACAGTTAAAAACGTACAAACAAACTTGAATGAAGGTTTTAAAATTTGCTAAAACATCATTTTAGTGCACGATTATGACTTTCCAGAGATTCCAGCCGTAGAGCCACGGAGGCCATTATCAGCGAACACTAGCTAACTACGTAGTAGATGTTCCCTTGCACAAGTGTTCGCGCAAACAAAGGTGCACTTTCTCCCTTCTCCCTCACACTTATAGTTCGATAGGAAGGCAAGCGCCACGATCGGGGAGAGAATAAACAGAGGAGCAACTGCTTTACATAGCAAGGAAATGTAACTACTATATAAATGTAGTTACTAAAAATTTCCTAACAGAGACACATTATGTAGAAATACATTTATTGGTTCGACTCGGAATTCGAATCAACGACATGGACCTCATGATCTGCAAACCGTACAAACCAATAGGTATAAAATTGATATATGTTTTAAATAAATCTCTGTAATTAAAGTGATGGATAAGAGTAGCTACAGAGTTTTTTTCCGGTTTTTCCCGGTAGAATCTACTTTCCGAACCGGTGGTGGCTTTACATTTAACTTAGCCTACATGAGTAAAAAATATTTTGATCTGATTTTAATATGTGATTATTCTTTAAAGCTTGGTGATATGAAGTGTACGATGAGGTCTGATAGGCTGCTTCTATTTCGATTCAACTTCGAGCGAACCGCAACTCTATCGTTGAGTTAAATGGCAACGATTATTTATCTTTCTATGCGATTGCGATGGTACCATTAGGTATTGGTCCCCAGCTTCAGTACGTTTGAAGATAAAGTAATTCATGACGTTGCAATATATTCACATTGCAATAAACATGAATGATTTTTTACGAAATATTCAATATTTATTAACTTGAAAAATCCAATTATGTAATATATGTTTCTCGTACAATGTATTTTGAAAACGGATGAACGAAACACGATGGTTTATTTGAAAAGCTTGCACAGCAACAGGCATTACGTCAAAATACAATCGATAACACGCTCTGATAATACATGTGTATTTGATAGATTGTTCGCAGAATTGTCTTTAATTAGAACACGTAAAAATATTACAAAGATAACGAATGTTATTTGTTCTATAAGAGACGAACGGCATCGTAGACAAATGAAATGATTAACTTAAGTATTACGGTTTATTTGAAGTCGATATAAGCAAGTTTTAAGTGTGACGAAATATAAACATCACAGGGATATGACATTGACCGAATAGATTTAAGAGTTAATCTTACGCCTCAAGATCACATTTGGTCGAATATGTATGGTTCTAGACCTATCATAACGTTGGCGAGTCGTTTACCTCGGGCGATGCAATAGGGGGTGGCGCGTAGCCTCCCGCGTATTGAGCGGAGATGCTACCGGACTGCGCATGCGTCGAACGCATCGATTCGGCGCTGAGCAGCGGTCGATGCGCTGATATCGCAGTCGAACAACTCGATAAGAGATTAGCCAAAGACGAAGTGTTTTATTATTTCAACCAGCTAAATGAATAATTGCATCGTTTACGTCGTTGTAGATAGTAAAAGTATTACGATACTGCGGTTATCCGCAGTTTCGCCCTGCCCCGGCGTGTTTTATTGATTTTTCCTCAAATTCCAAGCCTCGGTTACACCCTGTTAGATGTTCATTTTTGAAATAACTTAGTTGTCGTGTTCCGGTTCGAAGGGTTTGCCAGTTTCACTACAGGCACAAAGGATATAACATCTTGGTTCCCAAAGTTGATGCATTGGAGATGAAATTAATGGTTAATATTTATTTAATATTTTAAAATTAAGTGAAATTGGCTTTCTCACCTAAATGTATTTTATTAGGGCCATTGAGGCTGTCATTCAATACAAGATTATATAGACGATAAATTCGTGAAGTAAATTTTACATCATGAGCATACATGTAATTTAATTTATAGAAGAGATTAACTGCTGATTTTCTTACCGATCGGTTGAAATTAATTGAATGCTTGAATAAAATATATATTAACTTTTATTATATTGGATCAGTATTATCTGGAGAGATCTCCAAACTTAAAATGGTTAACCTGATATTAATTGGGGTTTAATATGATGTGATATTAATATTGTATTATTTATTGTTTACCTACATGTCGAAGTCAGTACAGTTGTATAGGAAAAAAAACAATGAAGTGAGATGTTGTTATATGGAAAAACCCTATTCGACATTGTACCCACAGCATATACCTACTTAGAAAATTGTATACGACGCTTGAACTTTAAATATTAAAAATTAATGATGTATTTCTATAATATTTATAAAGTAGTCTTCAAAGTAAACAAATGAATTGACACTTCGCTAATGCGTACTAATATTATAAATACGAAAGTATCTTTGTCTGTCTTGTTTGTTCGGCTTTCACAACCAAATCACTGGACCAAATATGATTATATTTGGTATGAAGCAAGCTTGATCCCCAATGAGGAACATGGGCTTTTTCAACCTTTGAGGAGGTAATGTTAGGAATAAGCAGTTGTTTACAGGTTCTTGAATCTTTTTCATCATCAGTTGAATTCCACGTGGCTGAAGCTGCGGTTTTAGCTAATATTGTTTATGCTAAGTACCTTATAATTTTCACCTCGTGTAATATTGAACAGGTATATTATTATAATGAAATTTTATAACAGATTAATCAAGCGAATAGAGAAACATTAATATATCTACGAACAACCTGAACTTGAAATTGTGGAACGAAAATTTTGATAATACAATATAACAAAAAAATAAACAAATGCGTTCCTATTATTGTTGCTCAAATAATAAATTAAAACTTTCTAATTTAGTGACAAGCTATTTTAAATCTTAATGCGTACGAAATAAGCACAATAATTATTTTTATTATAAATTCGAAAATGATTTAAAGGGCAATGTGATACTACAATAAAAGTACACAAAAAATATGGTTGATGCTCTCCGGCTTGCACGTGTATTAACATTGAAAACGTCATCGTCGATCTTATGCCCTTCAGCATAGAACATGTAACCGTTTGCACAAAGATGGCCCGTAGCTCCTTTCGACGGATCAATATCATCTGCTGCAGAATCCTTGGCCCGATTCCCGACGTGACCCGGTCTTTACACCCGTCTCCCGGTTCACGTAAAGGTACTTATGTAAGAACGATCGAACAATAAAATATCTTTTATATCATGTGTGGCCTGTGCGCTTACTTGCTTGTATAACTTTTATAAGTCGCCTTTTTTTAATTAATGTGAAAGTTAACGAGTTACCAAAACAACGCTGCTATCTGATAATTTAAATATTTGAGACTTAGTCACAAACTGAACTACGCTGAGAGTTGGGTAAGTTTTGGATAGTTGGGATTATAATTCAACATTCTATCTTTTTGTACTCGAGATTTTCTTTTACCACCGATCCTGAGAACATCTTCATCTCAGGCTCGGTGGTGAGAGCTTGAGTTCTATCCGCTGGGCTCGTTTTACTATCCGCTTAATTTGATAAAATTTGCATGTAATATGTATATGTAGAAGGCAATCTGCGGAACTAAACATTCAATTCTAAAAAAAATTCACTCGTGGAAAGCTACATAATTTCTGAGCGCTATAGAGTATAAATTATATTTATATTAAATCATTTTCTTTATAAATACATTGCAACCGCGAGAAGCCGGGCGGGTAGCTAGTGGTCGATAATTGTGTACTTTTTAAAAGTAAGAACTTGTTGACGTTTCTTTATCATTATGGTTTAAACAAGCAGATCATTGAACACGAGTTGAAAACTATATTTTGATTCTTAATGTAAGACATATCACAAAAGAGCATTTCGAAGCGTACATTTTCAAAGGAGTAAATCTTCCACGTGCGGAAGAGGTAAGTACTCTCGCGTAGACAGTTCAGGTGAGGTCACCCTTGGCCTACTTTTGTGAGGTTTCTTACAAAGAACTCAGACTGAGTCTCTTTACATTCCAGAGACTTAAATCTTTACCTAACACGTTAATATACATTCGTTATTACTATTTCAGGTTTTCAATTATAAATGTATTCATTTTTATTCTACAAATTACAAAGAAAGTTTCCTCCTAACACTATCTGTTATAGTTCAGTGATTCTAATTTGCGTCATTGTTCGACTTGCCTGCAATTTGATCAGAATCTGATAAATTATTTAGTGTGAATCCAGGTGGGTAGTGGTATTCTATATCATAACGTAATACGTGCTTGCTGGCATGCCATTTTTCAGAAATACTTCATGATGCAAATGATGTGAGAGTCACCCTCCATTTCGATAACAGAGATAATCAAAACGGCTCGCGATCGCCTAGCATGGTAAGTACTCGTATACGAGCTGTATAGAAAGCCCGCGTCGTGCTATTAGCTCGCGCTCGCTCGTACACCAGCTGAAAAGCGAGCCACAGGTGTATATCGCTTGGAATTAAATGCAATTTTACATTTAAATATATTTGTAAATAAATATATATATACGTTTCTTATTATTATAAATCTCTCTCACGGAATTTTAGACGTTTTGACATTTGATTGCGACATCTGCCAAGACGTTCGCGCCGCCTTTAGCACGCTGTACCCCGCAAGCTGAGAGGTCGCGAGCTGTCTGTACCATCTGTACCCGGGAGGCAGGATCAATAACCGGCAGTCGACCCGGTCAACGAATCCTTGGCCCGGTTGTAGCATCTCGGTTGTAGCGTAATACTACAGCCGGTGATAGTGTTTTGCGATTTGAATATTATATCTGTTATATATATTTATTAAAAGAGTAATTATACTCTTGTTTTGTATAATATACGTTCTAAAGAAGAATACGAAATATAAATTAGATTTGTATATACAATGACGACTCAAAAGGTTATAAAATATTTAGTTCTTTAAAGTAGGTACATTTTTGTTTAAATTTGAATAAAATCAGGAAGTACAAAGTACAAAAGCTAGTAATAAAAAAACAATGGAAATTTTTCGTTTAATAATCTAGAAATACTACTTAAAGATTTTAAGATAGCGTCAAAAACATTTATTTTCGATATTCCGTCGTTAGTATCTTTCTGTGTCACGATCGTATCAATTTAATTTGCTTTCGTTGTCAACAATCCGATATTCAAATATTTATATCGGACGCTTTAGGTAAATTATTTAAACGATTTTTATTAATTTTCGCCAATCATTAGAATTTTAATAATTAAAACTCTCATTATTTATAAATTAGCAGATTTAGTAATTATTTATACTATATTGTCTTTTCTTGTCACGGATTTATTTTTCAAGTTTTATGTTATTTCAAATTATTATATTTAATGAGTTACAATAGACAGTTTTTAATTGACACGTTACGGGACTACTTCGAATTTAACTACGACAGGTTTGGGACACTATTCTTTATCTTAACTAATATTATAAATGAGAAAGTGAGTATGTTAAATTAAAGTAATTGTATTTTGCATAGAAGAACATACGTATTACATATGGCCTACCCGCCCCATGAGCCGCGATTGGACACTTGTTTCAAATAAAATTCATAATCAAATTAGAGAACACGAACTTATTTATAATATATATTATTGTTTTCTTAATATATTTTATATCGATGAAACATTAGTTTAGTTAGGCTTAGTAGTTACTTGTAGCGATGGCCCAGTCACAAGACGTGAATCTTGGGCAAGCACCACTGAATTAATGTGCTTCATTTGTAATTATAATTCATCTCGAACTCGGGCGTGAAAGAAATCATCGCGAGGAAACCTGTCCACATGTATCCTCCGACCCGCATTGGAGCAGAGTCGTGGAGTAAACTTTAAATCTTCTACTCAAAACAAGTTTTACTATTTGCTAAGTTATTATTAAATGACATACTTAGTGCAAAATATTATAAAATTAAAAGTATGATCTTCAACTAAATCAGGGTTAATCCGTAAATCTAAGATCAAGTTTTCCTAGAACCAAAACACTGTAAAGCATAAAGCGTTACTATGCTAAAGGGTATACCTACCACATGTATTCGTTGGAAAATTATAACATTTAGTTCTAGGTAAGGCGATAACCCAAAAGGCCTGATTACCCGGAATTCAGCATTGAGTGTTTTCAGTGTGTGGTCAGACAGTGTGGGGCCTTGTGCGCAGTATCCGCTTGCGATATATGCTTAACAATCCGAGTTTGAAACTGATTATGAATATAAAATGAATTGATATGAACATTAGCAATGTGGTTAACTTGTTCATATTTTATACTTCGCTGAATTTCTTTCTCCAGTTCTTCTAAGTCAGGTTATAAATAAAGGTCCCACTGATGTGCTAAAGCCTCCTCTGCCTTTGAGATGGTATGAAGCAATTTCACCACGCTACTCCGTGGGTAGATGGATACATATGTGAAATTTCATTGAAATTCTACACGTGCAGGTATTCTTCGCCGCCTAGCGTGAGATTAAACAAATTAAGCACATGAAAATTCAGCGGTGCTTACCCAGATTTTGAACCCGCCAGCATCTATGTCATCAGTGAGCTGTCCAAAAACTCAGAGTTGTATAGTAGTACAGCAGTAGTTATTAAAAGAACTCTGTTTTAAACTGAAGTTCAGGGTCTCAATATCAAACTAACGCAAACATCTATTCAAAAAGTTCGAAGTTCGAAGTTGTCGCGTTACCTGTAAAAAAAGACACGCGCAAACACGCTTATCAGTTACTAATGTCAGTAATGCTTCTTTGTAAATAGCGATACTAAGTTCTCGGTAATCAGATTGCCGTTAAAGGAATGCGGCAAAACAAACTAACAGCGTTTAAGGCACAACAGACCGAATGGGGCCTTGTACCTGCGGACTGTGTGATCTAAGGGGCGAGCTACGAACGGTTGTGGTTTTTTTTTGTAATTAGATGAGCGAAGGGGCGCTAATAACTGGTCGCCCTTCAACAGCCAGCACTGGCACTGGCACTGGCACTGGCAATACTACTACCCTACCAATCAAGAAATCTAAGATATATATATCCTTTATTGCACTGGCTCACGCCCTCTTCAAACCGGAACACAACAATACAATGTATTTCCATTTTGATGTAGAATATAAAACTAGTAATGGATCAGAATCCAATCAACAGTACAAAGCCAAAAAATATATAAAAATAAATTTATAGGAACATAATTTCAAGATTATAAAGTAGGAGTGTACCAGATATGAACATATCTACATACATACATATGTATATCTATAAATAGTTCAGCAAAATTTTCCCCGCTGTTTGTCAACCGATTTTTTCTTTTTTTGTTTTATTTGGGAACTATAGGTGACCTTTAGCGTTACCAATAAAAATAGAAATCAAATAAGTAGAATTTTCATATATATTTCTTAATGAATATTTTATTTACATTTTCAGTGATAAATATGGTCCAAATTAGACCACTGATACATAATTAGACACTGATATCAATATTTGAAACGATTGAGTTGGCAACTCAAAAAACTATTCAATATTTTTTCTTCAAATTATTTTTACATTTGGACATAAAATGTTAGTTTAGTCGTACTACCAGATAATTTACCATGTTGACTCGTGTATCCACTGACAATCATAGAGGTTAAATATCGGCGATAAGGGCGCGTCCGTCGCAACTCGCAAACAAGCACATCCTTTGTGTCTTTAACAAACACGAGGTGCGGAGATAAGGTGCCGTTTGTTTACAGATGCTATTAGTTCAGCTGCTCTAAGGATCAGCTTGAAGTTGAGCTAAGACTGTTATTGAAAATATCTGATCCACATTTTAAATGAGGTATTTAACTTCACATTCTATCTGTGACTTTATATTAACTTCTCACTAGATCTGGAATGAAGATTGAAAATTTTAGTGATGTACTAGAGTACATCAACTTGGGAATTAAGCTTAATTCCCAAGGTTGGTGGAGCATTGCCGATATGAGGAATAGTTAATATTTCTTACTGTACCAATGTTAATGGGCAATGGTGACCACTACAGGCAGGCCTGCTTGCCTGCCCACCGACTCGACTTGACTGATTGATATAGTATTATTTTTAAAAACCTTTAAATATCCGATCTTAGATAAGAGATATAAGTTTTTGTATGAAAACTTTAATTTATCATCAATAAACTCTTGGTCGATCTTGGCGACAATAAGAAAAGCACCGATTTGAATAACAACTTCGTACGAGTATCGTATTAATTATTATTTGCTTCTTCTTGCGAGTTGGCAACTTGGTTTACGCAGAATGATCCGGATAGAGTTGCAGTTTATTGATTATTGCAAAAATATCATTTTATTCATCGGAATAACAACTATACCATAAAAAGTGTGTTTGGCGTTCAGTATTCAAAATAAAGCAAACGTTTTGTGTTCTTAATTGAATTTGCGAAGGCAGAGGATTAAATGGGCGGCTTGATGTTGTGTTCACTTTTAACCGTTGATACCAGACCTAGAAGAGTTCTTAAATTTTACGACTTGGATGCGTCACTAACAGCGGGATCTACAAATAAGTTCGGCTCATTCCTGGCTCAAAGCACAGCAATATAGAATATGGTTGTTTGGCAGTTAGTGGACAGTAGCGAACGAATCTGAACGGATCTCTAACTAAACCGCACTAAGTTTCTACATATATAACCAAAATAAACGAATTCGTATTTATAAGAGTAATTCATATAACTCCATATAACGAATTAAAAAAGACAATTTATTCTAGTTCAAATGAACATACATTTGTTTCACTAATTTCATAAAGTCTTTAGCATTAAAACGTAAATAGTAGGTAACGTTACAAGAACTTGGCAAGTGTCGATGGCTTTCCTCAAGGAAAATAGACGATGAACTCATAGCTACGTGTGGATTTACCTCTTTGTGTTTGCAGTGGAGAATTAATCAACTCATTATGTAACCAGAATATCAATAAATGCAGAAACATAACGAAGTTTTTAATAAATTTTTTCGTGTTTTATTCGATTATTTATATATTATATGTATATATTACTTGTGCTATGCAATTAAACCCAGTTTAGTTTGGATTGTACTTCTATATAGGCTGACGTTTAATATTTATGATCCGCTTCTTGGGGCCTTCCACTACGACCCCAAGAAGCGGATCATAAATATTAGAGCATATATGTTAGTTCACCTTCTGCAATAAACGGATTATCGCATATTAACGCAAACATTATAATTATTCAAATTAGACTGAGTAGAAACCACTAAACTTCCCCAGATTTACGACTAATTATAAACACAAATTTAAGCATATATAAAATCACTGGTGCTTGCTCGGACTTGAACCTACATCTCCGGTTAAGATTATCACTTTGTTTCTTAGTTTATTATTATACACTCAATACACAACAGAGTTACCGAAATTTAGTAATTAAACCATCGCCTGGAGACTCTTTTCCAAAATATCAAGGGCTATAAATTTAAAAAATAAAACAAATGTTTTGCTGAATCTCAGACTTTACTTTAAGTTATTTCTTTCTTCTAGTATAATCTTATGTATAATTTCTTGTTTAGTAAAGTTCACAGCCTGTTATATAAAAATTTGCTTACAATAAAGATATTTACAGCATCAACGAGGGACCTATAGTAGATATTATTTTAATAGTTTTAGTAAAGTTAGTATTTTCGAGGCATACCTCGAAAATACTTTTTCCTGTCAAAACTTATCTCAGTGAATTCGTTGAAAGTTGCATTTAGTTTCGTCCAGATTGAAGTTCTCAATTGCTGATGAACTGTTTTATTCGGAAGGCGATCGACACATAGCGTGACCTGACACGTGAGAAATGTTGTTTATTAAAATTATGTCACAACATTATCTAATGTAAGCAATTTGGCATGTCCCCTGCTGTGTCTTCGATTTGTTCGCCCTTGAAATGAGCAAATATAGAAACACGTGAGTTTGATAATACTTGGACAGACAGACGTCGGTCGCATTGATGTATGTTATATTTTATTTATATATTTGCATTGTATAGAGCCGAGACGACCCAGTGGTTAGAACACACGTGTTCTAACCACATCATAATCGCTGATCTAGTTTGATCAATTAAAATACAAATATAAATTTAATATTAAAGCATGCAACAAATATAAAATTAAATCAAGCTTGAATTCAAAGGAAGGTTACTATTTTATGACTATACCTGACGATCGAACCCTTAAAACGCGAGCAAAGCCGCGGGCGACAACTAGTGTATTATAAAATCATATTTCCCAATCTTTAACCGTGTTGCCCTGTTAATGCAACACTGATTCTACTACGTTGCTGCTGCAGTATTGTATGGTTGCAGACGCTAAAAGCGGAGCGTCATCTA
This sequence comes from Vanessa tameamea, assembly GCF_037043105.1. Taxonomy (NCBI): domain Eukaryota; kingdom Metazoa; phylum Arthropoda; class Insecta; order Lepidoptera; family Nymphalidae; genus Vanessa; species Vanessa tameamea. The sequence goes on from NC_087323.1 coordinate 435,558, forward strand.
TCAGGTTTTCGACTGTTCCGTACCTTTACGCCTTGACTCGCATATAAATGCAAATATCGAACAACGTATTCAAAGATCAAACAAGGAAAATGCTTTAAAGATAGAATAAGTATTACTGCACACTCCCAAATTTAATCTATCGAATGACATGATGATATCGATTACACTATCACGTCTTATAAACATCCGGTTGGACGAAATGCTAAGTATGCAAATACACGAACCGTTAAGTTACTACGTCGGACGGCTGTGATACGCGCATGGAAAGTTCCCGGTTGATACGTTATCAGGCACGCGGACACGCCGTGCCGTGACGATGCAGTACATTCGTGTTCTCGTCTCGTTAGGAGCGACCTGCCCCGACTCCGCACGACTTGCAGCTAATCATACATTGCGAGTATCCTTCCTGACGTCCTTACCGCCTACGTCTTAAACTGCGAAACTACTTCCAAGTTGCAACGTTCTTTACAATTTTGGTAATACACAACATTAAACGCTAATAAAAATATATCATTATCAGCTGTCACAATAACAATGGAATTTATAAAGTTAACTTTTAAATAATTCTTAATACGATTCTTTAGACAGCTTGAGATTAGCTGCAACATAGAAATACTTCGTTTTATATAATTTATATACCGATTAGTTTATCGTATTAATAACTATTATTTTATATGACGTAATGAACAGATCTTTTGTTGGAAGATGTATTCGTAACTTAAATGAATCGATAAACGATATACTAAAGGGAATAACGTTATAAACTCAAAACAACAACGCTTAATTTTTTAATTTAAATAATATTATGTAGATAAACGCAATACGTAGGTATTTCTTCAACAAATAGTTGATAACGGGATACGATGATATCAGCTCAGATAAAGGTGACGTCTGTCAAATGTTTTGGACAGTGGAAAACGATTACGCGATCCTATACAAATTAAAGACACATCAATTTTCAACATTTTAAACGAACACATAAATTACTTTACTTGCTTGATGGTAGAATGTTGTCCCGATCTGATATGCTTTTGTTAAATTACAGCTAAAATTAGCCATTATTTTGTGAGACCGTAAATAGTGTTTAAAAATTACTCAAAGCAAAAAATAATTGTGATAGTAAGGGAATTTAATTTATGTTTGCGAACACTCTTGTACGATCTCCTGCGCAATTGATCATGTTTTTTCTCTGCTCTAGAGATTTGCTGTCGTAGCAGTAATTCAGTCAGGAAGCCGGAACTACGTACGTCTCCTTGGAGAACGATCTCCTTGATATATATAAGAATGCTATCAAAAAGATATATTACAATACAAAGCACCATTTAATACATAGAAAATAACGCAAAAAGCACTCCAAAACAATATACCTACACACTTCAAGACGACAAGTTCTTGAACATCGTCTGACGCCACCGCCTCATGATATAAGGTTAACGATTACGTCTGTATGTTACGTGACATCGATTACAAGAGTATCACTACATTATAATAGTGTATTTATAGTTACCGGTACTTTAGATAAGAGCGAAAAACATTGCAATACTGTTATCAGTTGTTATATCGAAGTTAATTAAGTGACCTTATTTAACATTTATCACATTTAATTTTGTTTTTATAATTTATTTACAACTAGTTGGCGCCTGCGGCTTCGTACGCGTTCTAGTAGTCCGTATGTTTTAGGTATAAAAAACCCGACGTACTTTCTTAGAGTTTAAGCTCGCTTCACACATTTCATCATCAATATTGGTTCAATGGTTTGGACGTGAAAGAGCTTCAGAAAGACGGATAGAAATACATTCGCATTTTTAATATTAGTCTATACTAATTATCGGGAATTATGGGATGCCGTATTATTTTTTCACTACAACTAAATCAAAACCAAATACAAATTTGATTTTACTTGTACAAAATGAATAAAATTTATTTATTTATATATATCATTGGCAAACTAGTTTATGGATTGGTTGTTAGTTTTGGCTTCAGTTAATTTATACAAATCGATGTATTTAACATATCAGCCTCGCACAGCACTAGCCGCTTCTTCTCAGTTTATATTTAGGTTGCGTATAACACTGTCACATTTCGTTTTTTTTTTTTTTTTATGGTTTCGTATTACGAAATAACTCGTGATCTATACACAAGACTACCATCACGTAAAGTAACGTTATCGATAAGATAATCATCATTTGCGTCAATCCATCGCACACAATACGATTTTATCACACGCTATCTGATCTTGTTGATGTCAGAGACCTTTATTTGGTACATATTTTAGTTATCGTTCGCTGCCATATCGAATCATGTTAAGAATACTTAATTCCACACGCCGCTGATTGTGAAACGATTTGATAAAAGTATTCACTAAATTTATAAACAATGATACGATGTCGTGCTCAAATACTTTTAAATTCAGACAAAGGAACTGTTGTTGTCGATTAATTAATACTTTAATGTAGGAAGCTACTGGAGTTGGGGTTTGTTTACAGCGTTGATAACACAAATTCAATCACCGATGATAATAACTCTTCACAAAATTTATATTTACTAGGACAAATAATCTGACTCTACCTAAAATGCGTGTCGACGCTGACGATACCGACGACATCAAAATGTGATTATTGCAATTTAATATGTATGTTTATACATATTAAATTAAAATATCCACAGAGACCTAGGTATTATGGCCCTGGTCTATGGTCTATGGTCTGGAATTACGATTGTTCGCTCAACTTTCACCTTTAAACCGGAACACAGCAGCCACATTGCTTTTCGTCGATAAAATAATTGTCATTAGTAAATTTCGTCCACAAACCAATTAAAATGATGAATAATAAGCTTAGGCTAATTAGGTAAATAAAGATAAATATAACACTAGTAACGACAGTACATAAATAAAAGATAATGATGATGAAAGGACTTACACAACGGCGGTGACTTCATAATTTGAAACGTGACCTTAAAAACGTGACAGCGGAACATTAGCTCGGCTCTTGAAACTATCGCTCAAAAGGCACGTGTCGAAGGGGTTCCTTCTATGTTTGTTTTATTGCAATACTCGTACCGTATCGCTGTATGCAACGGTGTGTATTTTGAAATTAAAGCATCATACGAAATACCAAAGAATTTTTTTAAACATACAGACGTTGATGAAATAAATTATATTACTATCAAATCAAAATTATATAGACCAAAATTAATGAATATGGTAAACGTATAAGGTAGGATTGATTTTTATTATTTCAAGTAGGTAGGTAGACTGGAACATGGCCCTGGTGGTTTGACACATTGGCGCTGTAAGAAATATTTACCATCCCTTACATCGACAATGCGCCACCAACCTTGGGAGCTGACCTATTGTCAAATCATTACATTTTTGTATACCTTGATAAATAATAATAATAACACAATTCTATGGAACCTCTAAAGTTATTGCGATGATGATAAATTCTTCCGCTTTCATTTACTAATAAATTCAATGTTTAAAATATTCTAAAGTGTTTCTTTTCGCTGAGTGTTCTTTTTGTATCTAGATTAATGTAAACTATTTATTTAATAGTGACATCTTCGTGACTTATAAAGTCTACGTCGGCCGTTTTCCTTGTTTCTTTTAACGATTGTATAGGTTATTCAAGTCCAAGGCCGAACTCTGTTGTTATTGAAGTGAATGGTTTTTTATTGAACGTGCGATTGTATTTGTTAAGCAAAAATATAATTAGCAAAATACCTTGAATATAATTATACACTTAGTGATTTCTGTTACACTCGAAAACTAAAACAAAGCAAGCGGTAAGACAGTGCCTCAGACGGAGTAGGGTAATTGGGACAGAACTCATCATATCACTGATCGAGGCTAGATAAGTTTGGCAATTCGAGGTGGTAGCGTCTTGCACAAATTTTCGTACGAACGGCGTGAAAATTAACGTATCGTAACATTTATATTTAGCGCTCGAACAATGAATGAAGATTCGCATTGATTGTCTACCGTCCTAAATAAAACTAGAGATCTGTACACGCGGCTGTACCGAACTGTCGTTGTCCAAGATGGCGGCGTTGACGTCACCGTGCGTTTCCTTTCGCGCCGCCTTCACCTTGACATTTAGATTTGATTCTCGAACGTGTCGACGCGGCCGCTCGTCCGCGACGCGCGTTGCATAATTAGAACTGTATGAATACTCGCTTCGCGCGCCTTCGTATCTCGTGTTTAATTTCGCCTACATACTTTGTAAATGCCGTTAAATAACAGCTGGTTCGAATAATATTGCAGATACTAGTAGTTGAATACTGCGAAGCTTCGCTAAGGATAGTGGGACCGGTTATTTTTATCGCTTGAACGAGTTTGCGTTAAAGTTGTACATTATTTGCGAAATGATAATTATGTTAATGTTGCAAGGTCGATATATAAACGTAAAGGTATTATTTTCACAGAATTGACTTTACAATTTCACATCAACAAAATACGTGCTAACTAGAGGAATTCTCACGTGCGTTGCTTGCGTGAGCGCCGATTGTCTTAAATGTTAAATAGTTCCCGTGCCATTGTGCGGAACAAACTGACTGGAAAATCTTACTCCAATTAGCGGCCGAAACAGAACCGGCGATTCTTTATAAGACAAAGCCTTCTTTGCTTGATTTTAAATAACTTTAACGCTTATGTTCTTTTTTCAATTTATTGTATTTAGATTAAATCATGTCATATTAGGTTTATATATATATAGGTATATTTAAGCTATAATTTAAATACTGTAATACCCAAAAATTCACTTAGCCCGTTACAGGGATGACAGATGGACCTTACGGTCAGTAAAGTGGTCTGGGCCAAAAGGCACCAGATCAAGAGGTCGACCAAGGGCCAGATGGGCAGATGAAATTGTAGCGTGCGCAGGTGAAAGCTGGCTTGAAAGAGCTAACGACAGAGAAGTATGGCAGTCCTTGGGGGAGGCTTTTACCCGAACGGGGTCCATGCATTAAAATAATTAATAATTAATAAAAAATGTTATAATAATTATTATAGTTTATTTTATTTTTATTATAGCTTTATTATTATTATATAATAACTAAAAAATATGAGTAGGTATTTTTAATATGAAGACCAACGATTCGACACTCCCATCTATAAGGTGGACAGAGAAAAGTATAATTTAGAAAAAAAAAATTACAGCTATTTTTAATTTTTTAATATCCTTCTGATATAATAGAGCATTATTATTTACTACATAATAAAAAGACGTGCTGCTTGAAGCTACAACTGATGTTGTACTGGTACATATAATTTCATCATCTTTCTCGGCAAAAACTGAACGCCGGGTCGTGCCAGTTCGTCGGAGTCCGTGGGAATGCTCCCACCGTAGCCATCACCACTTTCTCACCACTGTTTTTGTGAGCCAACGACCGGTCTCGGATCTTGTAATTGAATAAATTCATATATTATTAATGTATAATGTATTAACCGTGGAACTAACGAACCGTCAGGAATTTAACTTCAAATAGGACATTAATCTTTTTAATAGTGTTATTATTAAATTTATAATATAATATGTATGTATATAAATATGTTTTATATTAGGTTTCAAAATCTAGGTCTAGTAGCTCAGCCACAAGACTAGAGAGGCAGTATAAGTATAAAATATATCTCAATAACTGAGTATGTTTAATAGTAACATAGTTGATATTTTTTTAAATCAAAATCTAAGTATACTTTATTCAAGTAGGCTTTTACAAGCACTTTGAATCGTCTTTTTACAAACTATATTAAATGAAGCTACCACCGGTGCGGTATGCAGATTCTACCGAGTAGAACCGGCAATACCTTAATATGCCGGAGTTTTGTGGCAATGCACTCCCGTACCTCGAAGAGCACGGATATCCATTAAAAGATGAATGCACTTGTATTTTGTATTAGCTCTAGTTGTTTATTTTTTCTTGAGAATCACTACCGCGATTCAAACAAACAATTTTCGAACCATACAGCAGGATTATAACAAACAAAGATATTTAAAATTAGCATGTACAATATATATGTGTGGATAATAAGTCAAAATTATGATGTCAAATTGTAAGGAGTATATTTATTTCTTACAAACCTTGGAATCAGAAGGTTCTCAGGAAACGGCATATAACTTATCTTTGGATCTTATAATAAATAATTTTCGTCAAAAATAAATTATACATTAAATATTTACATATCATTTAACCCAGTTTTATTCCACACGGCAAGCAATTCACTTTATATAACATGTATATACTTTAGTATTTCCTTACGAGAACATGTGACCGACACGCTCCAGCGAACTCGTTTTAGATTCCGAGGTACCGGTTTATCATTTATATTCATAGTTACAATATCATAGGATTAACATTTTATTTATATTAATATATAATGTAAACATTAATAAATTACAACTGTATATAAAATATGGATGTCGGTACATCTGTTGTAATTAAGAGATTCGAGACCGTTTGACCGAGCACCACAGTATTGTAACTTTATTGCGATTAAATTGTTATACACACACACAGGTAACAATGGTAGCTAGGTTTGACTAGTTTGTATGAATATTATAAATGCAAAAGTCACTCTGTCTGTTGCCCTTAGACGAGCAAACCATAGAACCGAACTTGATTAATTTTGGTATGAAGCAACATTGAAGAACGGACTCATGGTACTTTTTTATACCTAAAATCTTACGACTGTTTTCTAACGCGGATGTCAACTAAACATAAAATTACAAAAAAGTTACTATAATATGTTATATGTATTTGAGTATCAGCACTTTACTAAATTTGTTTTAAAAGATTACCGCAATACTTAAAGGGTATATTTTGATTATTATTAAAGAACTGAAATTGTCCAATGATAATAGAACAAGTGTTAACCGAAGATTTCGGGTTAAAACTCGGATGAGCTCCACTTCAGTTCTCACATTTGTGTTAATAATTCAACTTGCACCGCGTACGAGGACAACTTCGTGAGAACGCTTGTATAATTATGCTCTACATTATATATGATTATGTGCTGCTGGGCAAGGGACTCCTGTCCTCGTGCAGATATTTCGATAATTCCAACACCACGATGGATAGACATGTGGCTCTCCATCGTGCCATCTCACTGCCGAACAAGATAACTTATAAACACATAGTTTTTTTTATAAAGTTTAAACGGGAAACGTGAATTCAAAACACGAAGTATACGATAATAGCGGGTAAGTAGATGACCTTCTGCAGACCAGTTTCGGTAACAAGCCATCTGTTTTTGGCCACGCGAACACTAATCGTGACCGGTTTTTGGCCGTGACGTTTGCGGCAACCGCATTATACAAAGAATTAAACGATACTGGGAATTAACATTAACCGTTTTTTTATGTCAAATATTCAACAATCGAAACGTTTCAACGTTTTGAGTAATAACTTTAGCCCCTAGTCGTCGATTGAAGTTGATTTCTTTAGAGGTAATGTGTCGAAGAAATCGTTACGTCATTGAATATAACACACACTATAGAGATAACGAGTGGAGTTGATGTACAAGAAAACAGACTGAAGTGTATTCGTCCTCACCGAAATTCGGCTCCGATAGCCAAACTCAATAGCCAGCAAGGATATATCGTAGTGCACAATATTGTGTGCTTCAAACCAGGCAAACCGAAACAGGAAGAGCTATCAGCAACGGTAATCCGAGGTTCAGTATTAGGTACAACGCTACAAAATCAATATTAAAACCAATTATTCAAGTAGGCTTTCACAAACACTTTTGAATAGTCATTTTACAAGTTACCACCGGTTCGGAATGTAGATTCTACCAAGAAGAACCGGTAAGATACTAAGTAGTTACTCTTTTTCAACGTTTAGAATACAACGTTATGCTAGTTAAAGACAATTATATATGTATATAACATAGTCGTCCCTAGTTTGGGTTGATTCTTTTCTGGACGAAAAAACTCAATACCTCTTCACTGACCCAACCCAAGAATTGAATCCAAAACAACGTGATCTGCATCCTTATGAGCTAGATAATTAGACTAATGAAATAGTCTATACTGAGGTCTTAGAACTTGTTTCGTTTCGGTTACTCGTAAGTTCGACATATTAGTCTTATTTATAATAACATCGATTTGGTTCCTGATCACAAGATCTTCCGGATCTGACAGAGGATCAACGAGGCAGTTAGCATACGCAACTGTAGCCCCGACGCAAAACTATGCGGTTGTTAAACAAAGCAAAAAATTTGACTTGATTTGACCAGGAATTTTTCGACACCACTATATTATGAAAATAATGTCTTAAATATGAAAAATTACTGTTTCAAAAACTTAAGTATACAAATAATAAGAACGACTTATATATATTGTACTTAATCGTAAACATTTGAATCGAGTATTATTTCAAAAATCCTATTGTCCTACAGCTAGCTGTTTGTCCATCACAGTCAAGGAAACGATAAATAACTCACGTAGAAGAATACACGAACGGATTAGTGTCACTCCCATCGTTTAATAAATAAGACAAGAGATTAAATCCATAAGAAGCTTTATATGTAACGAGTGGTTTCATCTGATTTATTTGAATTCACTTGGAATACTAAAGGTCTCATTGAGATAACATTCTCGATAAAGCCTTGGATTATCTCAATAAGCCGGCCCTCGGCTATATAAGTCCCAGGATACATTTGCTTGCGGAGCTTTGAGCTTCCTTCTGGTTAGATTTAGCGTACTAACAGTCATTTACCGTTGTACAGTAACGCTCTGTATTGTTGTATTTCGGTTTTCATTGAGTGAGGCAGTGCAATCTCACACACAGTGGATCTCGTAATTGACGGTGCGGTTTTGTTTAGATTATATTGTCTACTCCTTTATAATAGAAGTACATTAAAATATTATTGTGAGTGTGCTTTGCTCGTCTGTCTACACAACAAATACCCTTAGACAGACAGACAAACATAAATAAGTAAATAATTGTAAGTGTAAGTCACGCTTCTGATTATATAACAACAGTATCTCTGAACCATCCTAATGATGATAATATATACGAAATAAAAGAATATGTATTCTATGAAAATTATTCTGTGTCATCGTACTAAATTTTAAGCAAGTATTTAAAACTACTTGAACGATTGATAAATAAATCTAGCGGGATACCATTGACTGACTCATCATGAGATCTCCACATGCCACAATTACCGTTCGCGATGAGGCTAGAAATTTTAACTTCAAGCGAAGGAGCAAGTGGGAGGGATAACTTTGTATGAATTTTACTTGCTCAATTCAATTTTCCGACCTACAAAACTTGGTATATTAAAAAACAATAAATTAATATAATATTCTTAATCTTAATATTCGATCGTGTTCATAATAGAAAGACAGACTTACATGCAAGTCATCTGATGGTGACACAAATTTAACATTGTCAGTGTAGTAGTTATTCATTATGGAAGTAATGGTTAACGTCTCGCCAACAGAAGTACTTAAAATGTATTATATCCCTTGTACCTACCATGAAACCATCAAATCGAAGCACAGCAAATAGTTGGTACTTACCCAGAAAAGCTAGTCTAAAGAATCCTATCACGAAGGAGACTACGAGGGACATTTGTGCTGTTGAGTAATACCCAGAGTTAGATTCACCACGCTGCTCGAGCGCGGAATGGTGAATACAAATCTTGTATTTACATTTCAGATATTCATTTGAGTATGTTTCTTTGGGAAGATTTCCTTTACTACAACGCACGAAGTGAATTGTAAGTACTCAACTAGTAACCCCAGAGTAGGTGGAAGCTAATTAATATTTTTAAAATGAAAATCTAATATGTAATATAATATATCTCTACGTTATCTAAAACAAAGTCGCTTCCCGTCGTCTGTACGTTTAGGTCGTTTAAGCTACGCAACTGTTTTCATTAATAAACAGAGTGATTCGAGAGAAAGATTTATATGTGTAATACATGCATATTATAGTTGAGAAAAGTCGAGAATTTCAATTGTCCTAACTGGAAAAAAAAAAGATATTTTTTGTTTTTATGTTTGTTCTTTAATCTAAAAGTTGTATGTAGAATTGTTCCCGTGTGAAGTCGGGCGAGTAGCTAATACTAAGTTAAATAAATATATATTAAGTGGAACGTCTCGGGTGGAAGGTCTCGGATGCGATTCCCGCCCGAGTCGATGTACAAAAAGTTCATTAGTTTTCTATGTTGTCTTGGGTCTGGGTGTATGTTGTACCGTCGTTACTTCTGATTTTCCATAACACAAGTGCTTTAGCTACTTACATTGGGATCAGAGTAATGTATGTGATGTTGTCCAATATTTATTTATTTATTTATTTAAGTAAATATTTTAAGTGGAACGCGTAGCATACGCTTTTATTCTATGATTAAAAGATTTCTCGATAGGGTTCTAAGTTGAAAAGAAACAAACGACGTCGCCGCGAAAAAAGTATCAAAATTTCAGTACAGTTAGTTATATATGAATTATCAGTGAATGAATTACTTACAATTAAATTTAGTGAAGCCTAAACCACAACTAACGTATGGACAATAAGTCTACTCCTTTTGTCGTCTATAAATAGGTACAATTGTTTTGAAAGACATTACGAATTGCGCCACAGCTAGTTGTGAGCTCACACACGAGGTGTATGGCAATTAACCTAAGCTCTTTTGACCGTTGGAGTCCAACTTTTAATATGATATTCCTTAATGATCAGTTAATTCGCTTATGTCCGGTTGCTATATTCAAGAAACAATTCGTTTTGCTTACGATCGAATTGTCTCCCACGAGCGTCCTTTTAAAAAGCGTTACGTAAGTTTCGAAGTCAAATCTATGCGACGTACATACATATATATTGAGCAACTTGGCATGCAACTTAATGGTAACTCAAAAACGATCCATAACTGATGTACAATAACGATTCATTAGTTTCAGGAACCGGGCAGATATTTAATACAACCGCTGAAATGATTTTACGATGTATTTTATCACAATATTTATCGACCAAAAAACATAGTCAACTCTGCGTTCAAATTTATATTTGTCACCAATGTTGGTATCGAGCGTGCTATATTCAGTCCTGTAATTACACTCGCTCACTCATACTTCCAACTGGAACACATCAGTAATTATAGTATTGATGTTTAGTTTAGAATAATTGATGACCCGGTCATCGACGACTAGGCCGGGCCTGCAGTCCGACCAGCGGTAATAAAAATAAAAACAAATACCATTAACACTAGCTCATATTAGATTCACTAAGCTTATAATACCAATACGAGTCTGTTTATAAAATTTTATTTGGTGCTACGAGCTGAAGCAATTAAGTACGAGTTTAAATACAATATGTTTAACATGTCTAGTAACGTTGAGTGTAACTGCGATTTTCAATACTTAGACTGTCGTTATGAAACATCGTGGCCACTAATTATTTGAGAGCGATAGGCTAAACAGGACGTCATATAAAACAAGTAACAGCCTGTAACTGTCTCACTGCATCGCTAAGGTCTCTGCTTCCTTTGATGATTTGGAGCTTATTCTACCACGCGGCTTCTATGCGGATTGGTGGGTACGCATGTGGCAAAATTCAATTTAAATTAGACACATGCGGTTTTTCTCACAATGTTTTCCTTCACCGGCGAGCACGAAATGAAACATAAATACTAATTCCAACGTCGTCTGCGTGAGTTTATTACTACATATAAAATGCTTTTCTTAAATTTTTTTTATAAATTCAATTGATATAGAAGATAATTTTGTCACTTAAAATCCTATCAATGACAGCAATTTAGTTCTCCTGACCGATTGCAAAACGGATTGTATGATACGTAATTCCCGAGAAATTTCGATATTGTCACTAAGCACAATTTATAAGCAGAAAAACCGAATAACTTTATATTGACATCGGGATCTGCAGACTTATTAGTCAATAGATCAAACGCAGTTCAGTATATGTATAAAGAGGTCATCCTAATAGTAAGTTTTACAGCAGTATTAAGGATTTAACACGGCATAAGATTACGACCGGACCATGCGACAATACCGCACCTGACAAGATTGTCCTCAGGGGGAGTCTTGGCTGCACCCGCTTGAACGCGGTTTTCGTTCTATAATTGTTTTATTTTATTGTTACAATATTTTTGCTGCAGTTTTGCAGCCATGCAGTTTGAGTAACCCACATATACATATATGGTCAACATTTAACTAAAAATCACGATGTTTCTCTTTCACCATGCGATATAAATCAAAGGCTATTTCTGAAAATACCTAAAAACGGCACTCACTTCTGATCCGTAATAATAAAAGCCGGGCTCAAATCAGAGCTCGAACAAAGGACTAGCTCCCGGTTACCTGAAACAAAGGAGAGTGCGCTTATTATTCACGTTGCTGGTCACTGAACAGGATATTCATGGAAATATCATCACATACATAGTCAATTACAAATATACCCGAGTGAGGGTCTACAATCCACATAATCAAAGATATTTAAAGTTTGCATGCAATGTACATACATTAATTGTTACTGTGTTTATATATTACGAAATAAAAATATAATTAATTTAAATAAGGGCAACAACTTGCCCTCTCAACGACGATCATTATATATACAATGACATACTTTTATATAAAAATATACTTTTAGTTCCACTAGGTGGACTGGCAAATGAGCCACCTAACGGTAACTGGACAACTCAAGCTACGCTCACACCGGCAATACGCCACCAATCTTCGGAACTAAGGTATTATTTACCTCGTGACACTAGGAAAACTTTATTTGTATATTGTGCATCAATTTATATATATTGTGTTACAAGAACATGCAATTCAAATTCGGTGATACTACTTGTATATACTACTTCCGAAAAGCGTGCCTATAATCCTCTTGTCGCAATAGACAAATGTGAATAAAATTAACTAATTTGGATAAAAGAGTATATTTTTTCGCTATTATATAAGTTACCATACCATTAACCAAAAACTCCAACGAGAGAAGTAGAGTTTAAATACATGTTTGGATCAACTCATGTTTATTCCACTTTCTTAATGTTCTGTTCTGAGCCTGTTAGCCCCATACCTTACACGGCGGCCTATTAAAAAACGGTTCATAACGGTTTTTCTACTTTTACCCCTAAAATAATGCACAATTAAACTTTTACTAACCTACTCAACAAAAAATTTTCTCCCTTTCATAGAAAATTAACATACCATTTAAAAAAACTTTAAAATATAATTAAAGCTGTGCAATTGAATGAGCACTATAGTAAATAAAACTAACAAAATAACTGTAACGAAAAGTATCATAAAAACCTCTTTGTAGTTAAAAAGCGATAAGGTTGGGTTTTTGTAAATGGCTACAATGAGCATAGTTAAATTTGATAACGCTTTTGTCCAGAAAATGGGTTCGTTTTTTAAATATAGTGGTTGCGACATATTTACCAAAAAATTCAAAGATTAAAAACATATATGTTATGTAAGTGCATTTCAGCATATATTGAAAATTCAGAGGTGCTTGCCCTGATTTAAGTCCACGATTCTTGGGCAAATTTGGGACTTTGGGTTTAAGTTTCGATGATGATATAAAATTGGAAAATACCTACTATCTTTAAATCGGTAATTTACAATAAGTTGACAATTCAAATATGCTTTATTATAAAATTTCCTGGAATAAAATAAATTTGATTTTAATCGAAGATACCATATTATATGTACACAACAACGATTTACGCCATTCGAACTAACAAACTATCTACACTAGGCTAGGCAAAAATAGTCCACCACCCACTGTACTAGTTTCCTGGTAGCTTGCCAAAAAACATTTTCCCATATCGGTATGAAATAAACTACAACGACCACAACATTTTTGGTTTAGGTTGTCGCATTACTACAAATTAAATTCAAAGCTTTTAAACGAATTTAAAATGTAAAACGCCCGTTTCAGACACTTAATGTTATTGCTAGTCGAGAGAGTATAAGTTTTTACGATAACGTTATATTTTAATGTTATATTTTTTTACCAATAAATTTGACCTTGAAACTTTTCACGTAGTCGAAGAACATTTACTTCTATAAAACCTAATACAGAGATAAAATCCAGGAGAAATAAATACATGGATTGTAAGCGTTACAAAGGTCACGGGTTCCGTGTAAGCTCCATGAGTATTAATGTGCTTCATTTGAGTTTATAATTCATCATTTATTTATTCATTCATTCATTCATTCATTCATCATCATCGTTCTCGTGGTAAAGGTAAAGATCGTTAGGAAATCTGTGTCAGATGAAATTCTGTAATATACGAGGTGAAATAAGCTCCGAATCATTTCTTTGAAGAGATAAGGTCCTTGTTCAGTGGGTATTATGCAATAGTTTAGTACGCAATGTTTTAAATACAGTTTATGTTATTTCTAAAATAAACAACACGGAATTGTGGTTCGTGCATTAAGTGTATATATTTCTATCATTTGTTTATTTTTCATGTTTTCATTTCCAAGAAGAATCACAATCGTTATCTTAAGATATCAGGTATTCACCAGTTCCTTCGTCGTGTCTTCATTATCTTTGATGTTAAATATGTTTTATATGACAAGTAAAGTATCGCGATGCAAAAAGCAACCACTAAATGGGATACGCTGTCGTATATTCGAGGCTTGAAACAAAAGGTTTATCCGATACGATCATATAGTGTACACTGTATAGGACTGTGAAAAACGTAAAAAAAAAAAAATCTAAATAGTTTATTAAATAATGGATTTTAGAGTACCACTCTACTTTACTTTGCTAGTAGGAATTCATTCGTTTTTATTTCTAGCAGAGCCTGCGTCTATTTTGTAGATTTTAGATACGAAGCTCCAGTTTATTTGTAAAAAGATCTAATTATCTAGAATATTTTTTTAGACCATGTTGTATTTTAGTTTAAATAAACGTATCTATAATATAGGAATATTTACATATATAAATTTTCTGTACGTGTGAGACAGAACTTCTCCTAAACTGTAGGACAAATTTCGATGTCATATTTTGTGTGTATTTAAGTAGATCCCTGAATGGCTTAGACGGGTTAGTTTAGATGGGGTTGCGATCCGGAAGTAAATAAAATTCTTATTGCAGTCGAACGAAGTCGACTCAGACTGTTGTATGTAATAATGTATACGAATAAATATTTATTAATGTCAAAAATACTAGAAAACTGCGATGCAAATAGCAAAAATTTACAGTTTCAATAAAATACGTCCAGTGAAATAAATTAAGGGTTTCATACAGCGGTATTTCCCAAGATTGCCGGTCGTTAAGTCTCAAAAAAATCCCCGACGGCAGTCACTGTGAAACATCACGTGATCACAATTACTACGCTCTCCACTGATCACGGCAGCTCGAAAATCAGCTCGCGTGAGACATGACACGACCCATTAGAATCTCGAGAGCTACCGTAAGTGCATTTATATGTTGAAATGTAAGAATCGGTGGCTCTATTGTGTTGAGAATTGTATTTGAATATCCCGAAACAATATTCACTTTTTTGGTCTAAACCTTATGGTGAAAGAGCTATTTTTGTTATATTGACATACATTTAAAGCCTAAACTATTTATTAATTACATATTATGTGGCGTGAAGGTGAGATTATTCATGGTTTAGCTTTTGCTGTCTAATAACATTTTTTTTTACTTCAAGTTTTACTAACGTTGTAGGGGTGGGATGATTCAAGAGGTTAATCAGATTTTTGTGTTTTTATTTTTATATCTATTATATTTATTTATATATATATATGTTCATCACAGTCGAATAACAAGGCAAACTCCGAAAAACTACAGACTGCCTTAAATAACCCAAAATTACGTTTGTATTCCGTGTCAGAAGCGCATAAGCTCCCTTCGCCTCAGATAGCGGCGGATACGAGCAGGTCATTATCTTATATTACACGTAGAACATTAGGAATGGCGTGAAGCCCTGAGTCCGGGCGTGTCGCGCGTCGCACGCCACTCCGATGAATTGGTGCGAATCATGCGACTGTCGACACGCGACGCGGGGAAAGCGTCGACATCACGCATGTTCTAAACGATTTTAAGCTGGCAATGTGTCTCACAATTGTTTCAATATTATTAATAAATGTTTCTGCATCGTATATTTTTTTTAAAACAGCGTAAAACTCTGTAGGAATTTATTTTCAGTTATTTTCGGTGGAATCTGCATTTCGAATCGGTGGCAGCGCTTGATGACTCGAATATACTTGTAAACCTATATTACGACAAAATATATTTGAATTTTTTTCAAAGTATTTTTTCATTGTAATATAATAATATTTTGAAGTCAACCTCTTATATTATTGTATGACATGTAGATTTTAACTGATCGCGCACCCAAAACCAGGAACTCCATTGGGTTTTTTATATACTTAATTCATTTAGTGCTCCGTGGCGAAAGAAAACATCCGTTGAAGGAGGAAAGGAAGAAGCGTCTTGGAAAACCCTTCATTGGATAAGGATAGGAGACGTGTCCATCATTGGGAGATTCGGACTGTCATGTACGTACATAAGTGCCAAAGTAGGAAATCACAAAATCTAGACATGGTAGTTGGTTCTGTAACGCTGGTGAAACTATACTAACACACAAATCCAGTCTCCATGTGAGTTACGATATAGTTGTTATCGCTAAGACAGGGGTCTCCAAACTACGGCCCACCAGCCAACACCGGTTCGCTACCGCTATGATAAAGATAATGGGCATGCTCGGTATCAACACGAACATTTGCGTGATACTCAAAATTAAAGAATGTTGAATATAATGAGTTACCTGAATTTTAGAACTTACATTATACCTAAGTGGAGGAATCAATCCAGCTCTTAGATGAAAAGTTCATCGACCCTTGCGTTAAAATATACAGAGATGAGATAAAACACTGGACCTTATCGAAAGTTTATCCGTTCAAATCCAACCAAGGAACTCTGTATTTCTTAGTAATCAGCCCACCAGAGATGGCATGGTGGATGAGGGTTGTTGCACATTTACCAGTTCAACAATTTGAATAGTGTGATAAAGAAAGACCACTCCGAGATCTCAGATTGTAAAACAAAGGGCAGATACAGCGGAACCTAATAGTAGCAAAAGCAAATAAAAAAATCAGAAGCGAATACGATTTCGCTAGTGCGAAACGACGCATCTTTTTTTGCTTTACTAAAATGTACGCACTCCACCTTCCTTTTGTATTATAAACTGGGTCCGAGATTATATTAAAAAAAAATCGCAGTTACTTCATCTTAAGATACGATAAATATATGTACTATATTTATCATAACATGTATTTGCTGGAATAAAAACTATAAATAAGCCATAACATTCACCAATAATTAAATAAAACTCGAATCGGATTAGCCAATAACAAATCTAATCAATATTTTGTTTCTCCCCGTAGCATTGTGTTTATCTCGATTTAAAGAGGAACCACTAGGAATATTAAAGGTAGTTCAATCTACAGCCTCTATTTCGTTACGTACTTATAAACAGGGATAAGGGCTTAAACTGAAGTTCGTTATTTTTTATCTGTTTTAGTCAACTTGTTAAGAAGTCTAACCCTGAATTGTAATGTGGTCGAACTAGTTACAACTTCAGCGATGGTCTTGACATGTTATTGATAAAATCATGAAAATACATTTGTATAAAAATAAATTGCTTATCTAATTGTATCCACAAATACATATTGAAAATGTAAATATACTCGGTAATAGTTTTATATAACTCATTTGAGTTATGTGGTATACCATATAACTCAAATGAGTAACATGTTACATAAGCAAATCTTCTTCAAAAAGGTTTAATTTATTTAACGTTAATTTCCTATTCGACATTTAAGTTACAAAATAAAACTTAATCTAAACGATTGTATAGATCTATTCCTTCACGAAGGCGCCCTAAGGTAAATTATTTAATAAAACAAACTTAACAAATATAATTTGTTTTTTTTTTGTAAAACGTAAGATCGATTATGTATATAGTAATAAAAGTAGACAACCACATTACATGGCTAAGTTTAATGTTACCAACCGTGACATTTCGTGTAGCGGTTCTCGTGCCGATAGCTCCTAAACATAGAGCCGTCACGAACTGAAACAACTCGCTGAACTTAGGCCTTTGAGTGTAACCGTGGAGGTTCACACAACGATAACATCACGTTCAAACAGACTATTGTACTTTTTTTTAGTAAGATGTTTTATATAAAGTTAAAATTAAAGTATTATTGAAGTAAGTTTTCAGGCACTTTTAAATTGTCATTTATTAAATTGATGCTATCCACACAACGGTCTGGAGGACCGGCTAAAAACTTGTGTTATTTAGTTTACACACATTTTTTTCAAGTTTGCAGGCTGGCGTGGAACTATGCCTCCTGATGGTAAGTAGCCATTACTACCCAAAGATATT
Source organism: Vanessa tameamea (assembly GCF_037043105.1). NCBI lineage: Eukaryota > Metazoa > Arthropoda > Insecta > Lepidoptera > Nymphalidae > Vanessa > Vanessa tameamea. Next base: position 453,937 of record NC_087323.1, read on the forward strand.
GGCGCTGTAATTTCACCATAAACCATTCTTTACACAGCCAATGCGCCGCTAGCTTTAGAAACTAAGATGTTATGTCTCTTGTGCCTTAAGTCATACTGGCACACTCACCCTTTAAAACGGAATCACAATGCTGAGTAATTCTGTTTGGCGAAAAAATATGTGATTTGTGGGTGGTACATAAACAGACGGGCTTGCAAAAAGCCCAAACCATCAAATCAACGTCACATCTACTTGACACCGTTAATATACAATACTTTTATGTAACTATTTTTACTATGTGAAAATAGCTGAATTCTATGAAATCCTATTCAAGTTTACATGCTGATAGGATAATAAGATACGTAGGTACGTGTACAGTTACAGTTGAGTAGTACAGTTTATCGGTTGTAATACTCGTTTCAAGTGGAAAGCTCAATGTAAAAACACGGAAATTAAATATCGTTAATGTTCAAACATAATTCGCTTCATATTATAATGGTTTTATAGTATAACAGCCACTGCCCATCGTATTGATTTCTGATGACGTCATACGTATCTTCATACCTAGAGTAAATTTGAACGACGTCGAACGGACACAGCAACGAGTAATATATCTCTATAGTAATTATTATAAAAACAGCGTGATTTTATGAGTTCCTGGCTGCAGAAAGTGAACTACGGGGCCACAGCACCAATTTGAAAAAATCTTTTATCATTTGAAAGGTCCATTATTCCAGGTCTCTCACTGTCTAATCCGATGCGATCAAACAGATTTCAGGCGGAGGACCAACTTAACGTTCTTCTCGAGTACTCTTTAAGGTAGTGTAAACACTGTCAGAATGAAAATCTAAATATACTTTATTCAAGTACGCTTTTACAACCACTTTTGAATCGACATTTTACAAAATCGTATTATAGGTATGTAAAGCTATCGCCGTATTTCCATTTTCATCTTCTTTACTTCGGACTTTTTATTGTAAAATTTCTCAACAGAAAAACTTCTCTAGCTGTGGTTTGAATCCAGGACCTTGGTATCCGTGGCAATATAAGCCAGCCACTTGAGTCACGAGTCAGTCAATCATTTAAATCAGTGATTCTCAAAGTGGTCCAGATGTACCCTCAGGGGTCCACGGGAGACTTGCTGGGGGTCTACGTAAGCGTGAATAAAAAATGGGGGTCCATAAGATGTTAAGGGTGGTCTTATATATAGTAAAGAGCAAAAATGTAAGCATAGTTTTTATAAGGGCCTACCTACACGGTTTTAAGTACCTAACTAAGCAGATAATATTTTCATTTTATATTTATATTATTTTTTTATTTTGGCCAAACTTGCGTATTCGATATTACGTACAATTTCGTGTAAAGACTTGCTTAATGCTTGTTCAGATATGAACTTGATCACCACTAGGTATAAATACTTGATGCCATAGGTACCTTTTTTTTTCCTTTTTTTTTCGTCATCAGTTTGAGAGAATCACAATTCTTACAACATAACAAATTCATACATTTTAATTGCTGAAATAAGAGTAGGGTTACTAAGGATAGAATTAAAAGCACCAATATTAAACAAATTTAAATTTAGTTCATATTTTAGTGTTTCTCTCAAACTGTCAAACGGACACATGTCAATAGGTGGTCCACGAGAAAAATAAGTTTGGGAACTACTGATTTAAAATAGTAGTTGTATGGTAAAAAAACCATCAAAGATAAGATTAATATGAGTGATAAACTATCGTCAAGTTAAATCTTGACATTTGAAGTCCTCGTCCTGATACGCAGCCTGTATCGACTACCGAGCACAATAGAAGCCATCAGCCATGACATTTCGTGCGCAAACGTTTCTGAACTTACGATAGCGTGGTGTTACTCTTTAAATATTTTATTTAAACATAGCATAGTGCACGATATAGAGATGCGTCATTACTTTATTGAGTCGTACATGCAGACAATCCTAATAATTTTAATTTTAATAAAAGTATAAATTCTGTAAATTGAAGATTATTGGATAACAAACTTTTATTTCGTCGGGCATCTTGAACGTTTTGCGGTCGCGTTGGTTTTCTTATTGGACTCCGAGGTACATATGAGATTTTATACCTCAGCTTTATGAGAGAGCACTTTTGCAAAGTGTATTCTCATAATGGAAATCATACGATGGTATGATAATACGACAGAATAGGAACATATTGGACCGATTCCGAGGGATATAATACCGCAAAGTTGTTAGCTCCGGTTTACTATAATATTTCTGTGACAGCAACCCTTAACATTATTTTCTACCATACAAATTAGCCAGCACACCAACAAGCTAGTTAAAAGTAAAAGAGACGAGTTTAACACACCTACCGAAATGTCGAGTCTATCCAGAGAAACCGCGAAGAACGTTAATTCCAGATTTTTTTAAGGCTGGCTTTTAGAGAATGCCCTTAGAATTCAGTTTTTTGTACAATTCACTTTTTGTACAATTTATACGTACTTTGTGTCGAGCGATTAAGTATTAAATAAATAATGCATTAACTTTGTTTATCTATGTATTACCTATGTTTGTCTTCGTTTTAACAAAACAATCGACGCGTGAACTTAGTATTCCGACAAATAGCCAGAGTGCCACAGAAGTATTTAATTAATGCATTAAAAAAATCTCTTTTCACAAAACTTGTACAATAAATCATAACTTGCAAGTGTCTGCACACGTGAGTGCATTGGTTACTATTAAATGTCAGCCGGAGTCGGAATGAACTATCACCTTGAGCAGACACGCGACCTCGGTCTACATTTCAACTGGAATTAAATAAATCGTATTTATTTGTTCAGAAATAGTTATCCGTGGTTGCTGTTCTATAAAAATTGACGTCAAATATGACCGCTGAGTGCCAGTGGAATTAAGATGTGCAGGTGGCACAAAGTTTAATGCATAAAGCATCCCCAAGAATATATTTATGAAGCCGGTTAATAAAATGCGTGCACGTTGTCAATCGCGTGGTTCTTTTGACTATTTTATATCGTCATACTATGTTCGGATACAACTGAATTGTGATTATTTTAATAACATACCCTAAGGAACTAATCTATCTAATAGTAATGTTTTGTGGAAGCTGATGAACTCATTAGTTATTCTACAGGATAATTGAGACAGAGTAATTATATACCTCATAATATTTTAGTCTCTTGGTTGGTCTATTGACGGTATAGTATTTTGTTTATCAATCTGCGTGTTATTGATTCCAAAATATTCTTCAAAATAATCAAATTTTTAAAAGGAACCACGTCGAATTTTAGACAGGAGCATCGAACATCTCAGGATTATATTACGGATTAGTGAAATACAAAAGGAACTCATTACGAAATAAGACGATTCGAGAGGAAAATTAATATTCATTCAACGCTTTCATCGCTGTTAACAATAACGAAATAGGCTTTCAACGAAAATTGATTTTGTACGATATTTTAGATTAAAAATAATCGTGATCACAAATCATGTTTAAAATTTAAAAAATGGGATGTAATTACATAACACGTTCAAGATATAAAATGTACCATTAAACTGTCGACTGACGGAAGTATACACATACCCTGACAGGCCTGCCACATAGCCCGGCCCCGGTACCTTTCTGAAGGTTTCACTGTGAGAAAAAAAATTGTTCGCGAGTCTGCTCTGGCAATACTTTTGGAGAGGAAATTAATTGGTCAAATATGAAACGTTTCTGATGCTGAGGGAAAAGAACTGAAAATGGGTGCACTAAACTTACTAACGTAAATTAAATTAAACTAAACTAAACGTAAAGTTTTTTTTGAGTGAAAGTGCAAGTGTGCGTGTAAACTATTCGGTACGTATTCTATTTCTCTCAAATAAATGACAGAATATGATTAAATTACTTTGAACCAGAAAACCGCAACAATGACAGATATAAAAGTGGACGATGATCCTCTGTTTCCCAGAAACGTTCCTGTTTTAAACGAATGACGTGTAATTAATCAACAATGCAAACAGCGATTTCATTTGAAACTAAAAATTCAAATATACTTAAAATTTCTCGTTACATATTTAAAAACCTTCACAAACACTATTGACTTGACGCATTTCATAACATAATAAAAGGTTCGTCTGCCTTCTTAAGTCATTCATACAATTGATTTAAAACCAGGCATAGTGCTACCAACGTACGATATATCGTTTAGAACATCAGACCCCTGTGGTCAGAGCACCTGGCTGAGCCAACAATATCATACGTATTAAGGCAGCACAGGCCCGAACACGGTTAACGTGTAGATGACCTATTTGATAATATTTGCTTCATTTGATAAATATATGCAACAACACAAATAGGAAATAAGTATTCCTATCAACTTGATATAATCTATTTACTGTAAAGTAAGTAGTCCAGCGCTTATACAGTTTGGAGCTGAGAATTCGTTATATTTCGCCTCTCATTTTGGCAATTAAGGTCTGTCTGTCTGCCTTTTTGTTCCGGCTAATCTCTGGAACGGCTGAACCGATTTCGATGGGACTTTCACTGGCAGCGGATGTAATAAGGAGTAACTTAGGCTACTTTCATTTTAGAATTATATATAGAATCAAAATAAATTCACGCTACAATATCCAAATCACTTAAATTCAAACAACACGCACGAAGTTGCGGGCAGAGCTAGTCTTAAATAAATCCGCTTCCAATAGAGGTATTTTGTCAAAACTCAGCGTAGAACACGAGCGTGTCGTACCGTAAATCGGTTGTTAACATTTCACGAGTGAGATACGAAGTGAATTCTTACAGAATCATACTGCAGAATTGGTTCAAAAATAGGAATATGATTTAACCATCTTATACCGTGCGTGAACGCACTTTGAACCAAATAGCACAGAAGTAAAAAATGTCTTACAGAAATTATTATACTATAAACAGGCAAAGATAAAGATAAAAATTCAATATATTTTACTCCGGTATTTGTCAACCGATTCTCTGTATTCGTTTCTCGCTGCTGACAAGCTTTATGTTTTCAATAAAAAAATGGAAATTAGAGTTGGAAAAAAATATGTCCGAAACGTGCAAATACATATAAATTAGTATGTTTTTCTGGAATCGCCAATAACGATTATGTTCGAATTTCAACATTTCTCTAAGCGAACACGTGCTGTCAATGATTTTAATATAAATGTTTATAATACAATATAGGTATTTGAAATATTTTTTCACATAAACCGTATACTTAATTACTAAGTAATATACGTATAAAGATGCAGTTACAATATAATGCATTACTTTGACTTAATAATTAAATGGAAAATATTGTTTAACTCCAGTCATCCTCCAATGGCTTGGCTTATGACTTGTAAGTGAAAATGTTAACTGTAAGCTTGATTGAGTCCCGTACTTTACTGTAATATATACTTCTTAAAAATATGTTTATATTGAAATAAACATGAAAAAGGCTGAATTTAATGGATACTCATTACGTTATTAAATTGTCATTTGTGTTTTAACGATCTATTTTCCGAGTTTCAATTGATTTTCCTTGGCAATTGTTAATTGTATTTATGCGTACTGCCAAGGATTCCCTGATTAAGTAAGATTTTCATTTACTCGTCGAAAATATCAAACATTCCGAGTCACTTGATAAAGTCTCGTGAGTTGTAACTTAATTGGAAATGGTTACATTTACAACTTTCCAAAACAATAACTTGCATTGTTAAAGACAACACAGGCAGACAAGTATACTCATAAACTCGACGCGACTAAAAGGGCAAGGTCGCAAGAAATAACACCGCTGACGTTCGACAGATTTATTGTGTGCTGCGCTAAAGATTTTTTTTTTTTTGAGGTGTTAAAACTTAAAAAGTTTGACTAGTGAATATCCCACTGCTGGGCAATGGCATCCCCTTTAAGCGTGGAGCTTATTCTACCACGCATAACATGTAGTCATTGAATTTTAATCTAAAATATCTACTTCTAAAAATTCTTTCAGTTTTTAAATTAAACCTTCGGAATTATTTCAAGCGAATTCATACAATCAAAATGTAGAGGTTGTGATTTCATTTAAAAAATCAAAAATTCAAATACTCGCGAGCTTGTATTTTAGGATAAAAAACAGTTTTTATGTCTAAGTCATATTTAAACCCAACGTGAAGGTGGTCGTGTGACCACTAACCGTCTTGTATACAGGCTCGCTGACCTCACCGATAAGGGTTCGACCCTCGACCCAGTATTATTCCTGCAATAAGTTATGACTATGAGGAAATAATTTGTTTGTTTATAATGCAGTACGAGTTTATACATTTGTAATTGTTATAATTAATACATAACCTAATCAATTCAGAAAAATAATACGTTAAATTATAATTAACGTAACACATATAATCCTACTAACACAATAATTTTATAGAACAAAAAAATTCGTATACGCTAAAAACGCTTAGGGCCACGTGTAAGAAAAGTTCAAACAAAACAGCTTTAAATTTTAATGTTTTTCTTGTTTTTAAGTTTATTGTTAAAGGATAAACAATTGAAAAACATAAATATATTTGTGTCGACTGCCGAGGTATTTACATTTGGTGTCAGTGTAAAGTTTAAAAGGTAAATTCTATATAAATACTTACAAAAAGTTATGGTTACTGTTTCATATATACCATTCAAAGGTTTGAAAAAATATCTATCAAAGACAAGGACTTGAGTAGACTAAAGAAAAACAACATAGTATTCTTTGAAATAGTCGTTTCATAATACTTTTCATAAATTCAAGTATGAAGCCATTGTTATTGAAGCAAATATATTTAAATAATGCGGTATTGTACAGAAGTCAAGTCAAATAATTTAAATAAAACATGTCCATATTAGAGAAAATGTGTTTCTAAACAAAGACGCTTGAATAGGAGAAACATAGTTGCTAAGATCACGAGACATCCAGTCAGCTGAAACCATTACACCGGGTATTTGAATGGTTATTATCTCATAATGAAATGATTCTGATGAGATCTGATGAGGCTGATGCTTAAAAGAAAATTGTAGACGATATAAATTTTAATAAAAAAGGAAAATTTTCAGATTATTATTAAAATTCTCTATTATTTTACTACTTTCCGTTTGGTCTCAAACAAAAAAAAAATCTGACGCTCGACGAAGAGACAACTTTATTCAATATAGGAATATTGAATAGAGTAATTAAATAAATAAGAACAAAATGAAGTAGGTAGGTATTTTTTTGGAAAATAAAGAAATCACCAATTGCACTTGGCAGTAAGACATCGTGTCGTGGTGTAAGAGACACCATCAGGTGGCCAACTTCTCCATCCTCTTAACTATATTAGAGTCCTGAGGTAACAAACATAAAAAACACAACCAAACTGAGACTGACTGTCTTCTTTCTTAAAATTGTCAATGAATGGGATGGTGACGGTGCCATTCTTAATAAAATGGCTACTTACTTTACCTATCAAAGTGAATAGCCCAAAACATAATTTCTAATTAGTGTATTAATAGGTGCAGTCAATTAAAGGGCAAGTAGGCCAATTAGTGTCATTACGTGACACAAAAAAATGTGCCCTACCGATCCTACTTACTGTTTCATTTCGATAGTAATAAAATATACGGCCATCATAATTCGTCATCGGCATATTACCCCAGGTTGTCAATTATTTTTCTAAAATTACCAGAACTAATTACACAGTACCATATACATCTATTTCTATACAGTAAAGTCGCTTTCAGCATCCGTATCTCCGCTAATTTCTTCTAAGCTACTAAATGGTTTAATTGGTATATTATTCATATTTCTCGATGTATGAAATTCTTATATAATATAATAAATAAACGTTATAAAACAAATTAATATATATTACCTTCTTAATATTTACTTGCCAAGCGTACTTTTGATTTAAGAAATACAAACCAACCAATAAATTCTTCATCCATTAAAAGTACTACTTGAGTGATAAAAGAAGTTTCTCTGACTCGTGAAAAGATATAACATACAACATATATACGATTGTATACATTGTATATAATAGGAACACATTCAGGCCGCGTGCATCACGACAAATAGTAAACATTACGTTTGCGGTTGCGCGTGCGCCGTGTGCTTCGCATCTCCCTCGTACGTACTACGTGTTATCAATATCAGTTACATGTTTTCATTTCATGTGCTTTGGATTATTTTAAGAAGATAAGATCTGTATTTTTATATGTAAGCGTATGTGTATTATAACAATGAATATCGTCGATATATAATTTGCGCCTGGTGTGAAGCCTTCATGTGTCAAAAACATTGCACTTTAATGAGATATTCCATGTTGTGTACTTTGGAACTGTAGTTTGTGTAATTTTAACACAAATGTAAATAAAAAAGTATAAGTAAAAGATTATAATAACGTCTGACATAAAATGAAAATCTAAATTTTTAATATTAAAAATAAATATTATTTTAACAAGCTTTCGTTGAATGATGAAAACTTAAAATAAATACAGATAAAAAATCGATATGTAAAATTACAAAACTATATTTTTTATATTTTAATACATCGGGAATCTATACTGTAACTAGTCGAATGAGTAACTTCTTTATTAGTTATATATGTATTATGTAATTTAGGAGGTTTGAATTTGTAAACTACACAAATAATAAAACATACTATTTAAAAAAAGAAAATTAATAACATTTTTAACGAAGGTTTGGTTATAATAACAAAAATGTTTTTAATTAAATGTCATTATGAACGTGTTTGACACATTCTTAATTAAATATATTATTAAATAATCAGACTGAATGATGGACGTACAAGACGTGTGTGCAGCAACAAAATGGACACACAATACTTACGATATAACGTGAATCCGACCACGGGTTTACATGCTTTCCGAAACTCGGAAGTGTACACAATGTTGTGCTGCTACTAGGATTTCTCGACACAAAATCCAATTACGTATTACGGCCGGCCATTGCCTTAGACCCAAGGACCTTGGGACCTGCAGCCTTGTATCCAGCTACCACACAAATAGTAATATTATATTAATTATACTCATGTATTTCGAATGGCTCTCAGGATATGCAAGTTCATTGCCAATGCATGTCAATTACTCTCCTTAGAATTCACGGTTAAGACCATCAAATCGAATTCGTTCCGGTAATTTTCTTCACGTACTATTTAATTTGTTTCGGTATATTTTTTCTAGAAACAGAATGGACTCAATATTTAATTGCCTATTGCCTTTGATGAGTGCTATTATTTACTGAATGATAGAGCAACAACAACTGCAAGCCGGTCGGGGTGGGTACCAACCAGACCGGCTTATCATATATTTTACCGCCAAGCAACAAGACTCAGTATGGTTGTGTTCCGGTTTGAAGGGTGAGTGAATCACTGTTACTACATACACAAAGGGCATGAAATGTCAATTCCCAGGTAGGCGACGTGAGAAATTTCCTACGGCGCCAATGTGTGGGCAGTGGTAGTCACTTTCCATCAAGTGAGCCTGCAACTCGTTTACCATAATTCCATAAAAAAACAATCCTTCGAGTGTTGCAAACAGATTAAAATGATAGTATCATTTAACATCAAACACAGACAGTTAACATATTCAAATGATGTTACTGTTTCATTATAATTCCATTATTTCATTCATTGCTCGTCTGACATTGTGCTCATTATTTGCAATTTAAAACCGTTTTAGTTACTCTATTTATGTTGTATTTTTTATCAGTGACGCGGCTCTATCGATCCGCTGTGTAATTAGTTTCGCATGTGTACAGGCGACCTTGAATTTAGAAAAAAAAAATAGCATTTGCGATACACGTGTAACCGAAGAAGAATTAACTTTTATGTAACAGTGAAAAACTATATAAAGATTTTGGTATTTTGTATATTTTGTAAACATGTTTTTTCTAATAATTGTGGAAAATATATTGTTACAAAATTGTTTATAAAAAAACAAGCCATTTTTATCGACAAACTTGAACAAATTGCCATATTAAGTACACACACATATTATAATTTCAGCTCAATCAATCGGGTGGATCTGGTTTAACATTGTTTGCAAGGTTTGATCTTGAAAATAATAGCAGGTGAAAATAGTGAGCCAGTAATTCGCTATAAATTGCACAAGGGACTATATGTGTTCTCAAATTTAGAAGCGCATTGTCATCGTGAAGAATGGTTTGTTTCATTCAGGGCCAATGTCTGTGGGCGGCGATGACGATAGCCTGTGTGGTCGTCTACTATTCCTAAAAAAATAACTCATTTCTTTTCAAATTATTATTTGTTCAATAATTGAATTTATGATAAAATTATCAGACATACCTACCAATCGAAGTCATCAGAATCGTTTCAGAATGTGAACGCTCGGAATTTCCTTTAGTCACGGCTTTGCCGTAATGGGTAGTTTTAATTTTCGCCTCTTGTGACACATTTTTCCTTGGTACTGAACCGAATGGATTTTGAACGGGTTCATTGAATTGGCTAAAGAGATAGGAGGTGTCGAGAACCACAAATCCTAACTAAACAAAATTAGGTCTCACCTAAAAAAGTAGTGCGGCGCTTGGTTACGAAACGAAGGTGTACTTCAACTTCAAGTCTCTAATTTGGTAAATTTATTGTAATTTACAACAATATGCGGTAAAAAACCAGCATTGACTACGGTCAGATATGATTTATAGGTAGAGTCAATTCGGAATTACTCAAAACCCATATAAAAATATTTAGATGTATCATGAACACGTAATATACATTTACATTTTCATTCAAAATCTTTAGTCAAGTCTTCGCCCAGATTTCCTCGTTGGGACATCAGCGTGTTGTTACTTGGCAGCATGTATGTAAGTATACATATTTATCCATCATAATAACGTCTTGTGGCGTGTAGAAGAGACGAAGCTAATGTTTACACTAAATATAAATCTCGTATATAAATCGTCGGTCCGTTACGGCCGGAGTAGAATCCGGTATTCCCGATAATTCGTATCACTCGACACCCACGCGTGGCCGACGGCCAACTTACAATTGGTATCGTCCATATTCTACCCGACTGTTTCAATAATATGCTTTAATTGGAATATTTGTTATAAGTTTGAGTCAATAACCATAAAAACGGATATTTCGGAATTAGTCGACAAATTCCCTTAGCGTGATATGAATCGAGCAGTGTTTTGAAGTATTTGTGAATGATAAATTCAGAAATGAGATTATACGGTGAAGAACCGAAGTTATCGACATATTTTTCAAAATTAGGAGACTTAAACGGCAGTGGGTTGGTTACGTATGTCGAGGGTCGATTGATAAACAAACTTTAGATTTACGTTTCCCATGCGATTTGCTAATATATCTGCTTAGTAAAGATTCCTGATGACATATTTTTATTTATAATAAAACTATATTTCCATAAAAAATTTTGGCGACATTAAAAAAGTATTTTGCATAAAAAGAATATTTTTTATTCAGTTCCACCTTCCATTAGATAAAATTATTATAGATAGAAGAATAGAATAGATTATATATACATAGAAGTCTATGCAACAATATTATATTTAACCTGATATTTAAATAAAGCTACACAAAGAAAGTAGCGTTGCTTTCAATACCAAAAAAAAAAGGCTGAGTAGGGAATGAGCTGGAACATAAACGCTAGGCAATTTTCATTTCATAACAGTTAAACATCAGATGATTGACCGCGGCTGATTGCTGACGTCACTTGGCATGGCGCTTGCCAGTTGTTGCTCCGCAAAAAATAAACAGAGCTATTTATGAATCAACTAATAACTTAGTTGTAGCCAGAAGTTTTTATAACTGGTAACTTCACACTGACTTGTAAAATTACTTCAGTTAATTAAGTTCTTGTAATTTAAGTTCTTGTCTATATTTCAATTTGATTACGCTGGTGTGATATTTTAAAATAAAAAGGAATGAATAATATAGTGATTATTTTCTTTACAAAACTATGCCATTCTTACGTTGCTTCACGTGATACGCTTCGCTCGAGGGGTATAAGTTGAGAACGACGGACGATACTAATAGGATTTTAATGGCGGTTGCTAGATTAAAAAAAAACATATTATGAAGTAAATAAATCGACGTCAATTATGTACATATAAACTCGTTATATTTATTTTAGTAGTTATTATAGTTGGCTTACTTAATGCGTAGTTTACTTTGTACGAATCCACAACCTAATAATTGATGTTCTTTAGCAATTTTTTGAAGTTAACATTTTTAGGCGGCAATTTAATAATCGTACAAACGTGAAATGAGAGTAAAATTTTGAGGACGCGTCACGTTTAGGCACTTTTCGTTAGATAAGCGAGGAGTAAGATATGACATAGGAAGAAATAGAAATAGAACTGTACAGTTAGAAGTTTCATCTGTGTCACACGTTGCACGTGCTATTCAATTGTTTTTAAACATATAAATCTAAATGAGGTAGATTTAATATCCGCAATAATGAAACCATTCAAAAGTTATTTTAAGCAGAGAGTTCCAATTTGCAAGTTATAATTTACAATAAACTGACGTAAAACTTTTGTTTGCAAAACACGAGCACGAATATCGAGAAAGCTTAAAGTTTATGATCGTTTTTCATTTGGTTTAACGACGGTCTGTTAGTATACTACATCGTACGGCACGGAGCGTCCGCTCTACCAGGAATATTGAAGATAATTCTGAAAATATCAGAGGAAGCTTTATTTGGATGGTAGTGGTGACAGATTTATAAAATTATTATCAATCTTAACTCTTTTTTACCTAGATTGACTTCTTACGATTAAATAAATGATGACATGTTAAATTCTCTGTAATTTTAGAATCTCGACCCTAAAAGTCACTTTTGCGAATAGAAAACGGAAGTATAGTTTTGAGTAAATCTAAGAACGATTTCATAGTCGCCTTTATTTCTTCTAGAGCTACGGAATGATAGAAATGCTAATCAGAAAAGATCTCTTTATTTTAAGTAGTGAATACTTTGACTACAGATTCGTTATACTTCAGTCCCACGTTGGACATCAATCGTCATAATGTCGTGCGCTCTAGTGGTAGAACAGTTTAAGCGACATTTAACCGACATCGATAAGTACTGTCTATGAAATCACCAAAACTCTTATATAAGCTATTGTTAGTTCCTCTTAGATCCTCTTAGTCAACACTTGCAATTCTATTTACCGAAACGTAGATTATCATTTACAAAAATACTACCAAGACCACGAATAGATGTAGACGTATAATCTAATTAATATTGTTTTTAACGTTTATCTAATATCTGATAATTTAATATATATATCTGATAAGCTAGAGCTGTTTATTAAGATAATCTAATAAAACATTGGAACGGATAAATGGTGGAATGGAAAAATCTCCGCTAATAAATCTTCTTAAAAGTAATTTGTTGTGTAGGATGTGGATTTATTATTTTAATAATAAATATTTGCTACGTGAATTTAACGATTCAAAAATAAATTTAAGATTATCTCTTTTGTATTTAAAACGAGTCTACTTTAATTTAGGAAGGTAGGTAAACAAATTTTCCATCTGATGGTATACCACAGGATACCGCTATCGTTTAACGGGGGTAATAGTCACAAAGATGGGGCTGCACAAAGTTCTACCAGTAGTTATTTACAAGAATCTCCACTTTGAAGCGGAAAAAAATACTGTTTATTAATAGAATAAAAGGCCAGCTGCCCAAGTGAGCTCATACAAGATGCTATCAACAACAATTATTTTTTCCACGGATACAACGGGTTTAACGGCGAATAAGCGCCCGACTAATATCCTTGGTTAAGACAACAAATATCACAGATTGTGTTAAAGAAACATTTGAAGGAGAAATACTGAACAAGATCGGCAATTATCAAACGGCAAATTTCAAAATAAAAAGAAAAGCCGGATCTTCATATAAAAATATAAGAACTTGTATCTTCTATTTCTTGAGCTTGAAGGCTTCAAAAATTTACCACTTGGGACCTCCACTTGACTTGAACTGCCATTGTAGATATTTTGTTACGATTCTCAAAATGTTTTAACTCTATATCTCAAGTAACACCCATATCTATAGCAAAATGGTTATTTGACGTCAATCAAAGCTATTTCGGATACACGATAAACCTCCTCCTCCTCCTCCTCCTCCTGTTTTCCTTGTGTAATTTATTGATCGTAATCTTACTTCCGATTCGATGTGAATTGTGCTATAGAACGGAGATATCATTAATTAGTGATGTTACTAAGAACATTAGTTGTAGAATAGATAGATGCACAGACATGCATTAAAAAAAATGTTTGTAACATTACAAGGTTCTCTGGAAATAATATGGTCGACATTTTAGTGATTTCATTTAGTAAGACAAACTGGCAAATAGGTAACCCGACAGTAAGTGGTCATCCGCGGCAATAGACTCCGTTAGAAATATTACCCATCGCAAAAACAAAAACCTCTACTTTTATCTCACATCCAAGTAACTCACATCTCACATCAAGTCCATTAAATTAATTTGTGACTTTTTTATTTTTCTTTCGTGTTAGTTAAAAAAAGTTTTTCAGTCAATAGTCCTCTGAGTCGTTAAAATTTAAACTTAATATTTCGGCTTAGATTTTTACTAACATGTTATTACCGAATTTTATATTCTTATGAGAAACAACACATTCCAAGAACTTCCTGTTGTTAAGGCCGATGACCAATATACATAAAACCTAAAAAGGCTGCCAATGTTATTTTTATTAATATTGTGATACGAGGTTATAATTTCAATCCCCGTGTTGAGATTATGAAGTTTTTGAGTCAGTCCATCCAAAAAAATTCAAAGTAAAAACCCGGAGGTCATTAGCAGTGTTATGCTCCCTTACCTCAGAAAATTTGTAAAGCAGTTGCGGCTCCTGCGGCCGATTTATAGTCGGTCGTGTTGACAAGTACACTCTACACTTATATTATTTAACTTCATATAAAAAACTCTAAAATGTATCGATAAATATGTCAACAAAATACTCTTTTATTAAGCCGTTAAAATTATTATCTTCTGTAATCACAAATCTAAGACAAAAACAACCAAAAGCAACGTCACGCCTCTCGCATTCCGCAACGTTACGACCAAGAAGAAAAGAATCGTAACGGAGTCGCAACTTGACAAAAGATCACGTGAATAACGAAAGATAAGATAAAATGTCTGGGACCTTTTTAACGGTAAAATTATTGTTCCACATTTTAAGCCGATTGCCGCAAGATCAGATTGTATTATTGAAGTATGAATTTACCAAAGCGTATGCCCGCTCTAGTGTGTTGGCGGCAGAATAAAAAAAAAACTTGTATCGTGGTTCACAGTGAAAAATATATATTTTTTTGTTGAAAACTAGTTACCGCTGAGTTTTTGACAGTTCTTCTCGGTAAGTAATTTATAGTACGGAACTAGAACATAGTAAAATCAATGTAGTTTTAAACTACAACTTTGATAGATCGTATATACTTCTTCTTCTCACAGATTGTTGTACCCATAGTTTAGTCGGAGGTTACACAAAATATTTGGCAATATTTTCACATAGCGGCTTTGGATACAAGTCTTTCGAGTCTTGCGTATCTGTTTTGGTTATATTATGTAGGCATACATTGTACGTACCTCGTTCGTCTTCTTCACGATCTTTTGTTTCATTGATAATATTTTATTGTTACTAGCGATCACCCCCTGGAAATTCGACCGTCATTTATTGCTAAGAAAAATGTAGGATAGATTCATCCGAAAGATAAAATGAGGATCAACTTAATTTTTAAGTTTGGAATGACTTGTGTTATCTTTGGTCATATGAATGGAAACTATGACCGTTTTTTTAAAATTAAATATAATGTATTTGAAATACATAGTATGTATTAATTTTAGCGTTCTGTTCTATATATAAACTTTAACTATGCCAAATCTCACACTTCTCCGTGCGCGCAATGATCTTAAAAAGGGGTACAAAGTTTTCTATTCGCGTATCAATATATAGATAGTTTGTAATTGCGATGCTTGATACGTAAGATACCTTGATACACATGAAGCGTATTATTATATGTAAGTATTTATGTAAACATATCTTATCTAATCGATGGCTTTAAGCGGTCTTATTAAGTACAGATCTATTCATGAAGGCGCGCCCTCTACCTTAATTAAAAAAAATATTGTTTATTTTTTGTTGCTTTACTTTTAGTCATCTCACGCACACTAAGACATCCTGTAAACACGGGCATTTGACACTCTTACTAATGCATGCCCATAATATAATTAAACGTGGAAGGGCGCGTATCTACAGTCATCACTCCAAAACTTACCTTCAAAACGGGTTGGTGAACAAGAACTAAGTATACATTGTGGCATGCGTGAATTACATCTGATACGTGAAGGTTTTCTCACGATGTTTTTCTTCACATCTCAGTTTCCAGAACCCACGATTCCGATTCAAATGTTCCATAAACTGGACTAATTCCGCTTAAAATAACTTCAAATAGGTAATCTAACGCAACGTAATATGTAAATTATAAACAATTTGAAAATAGTATACGAGAAAAAAAACTTTGAATTTGTTACAGAACTGACATTGATTTCGTAAATGAAAACAAACTTTACTGAGTAAGTGGAATGAGATAATTCTTAAATCATTCGATTTCCACTTAAAAATAGTAGTGAAGCGAGTTTTAAGAGTTTCGTAACATCGTTTATTTATATTGAATTATAAATATAAATAAACCACAGCTTATCTGTATACCTCTGAGTAGACCGCAGAGTCACAGATAACTACAATCACAACCGTATTCCTCCGGGCAAATTAATTCAACAATTTGACAATCAGCTTTAACTAAAATATGCCGACAATTTGATTCAATTTCAAATTATGTAATAGCAAACGTTTTTCAATAATCTAATAATTTTCAAAAAAGCTATACAACGTGTTTGAAATCTCAACTACCTATCCATTTTTTCGCTATTAAACTCCTCGGACCAGGGCGTTAATTATGCTAACATATTGTCACTTTATCGCGACCGAATCGAAACGAATTGTTGCCGTTCAGCCTATTTTACTAACACAACGATCCAGTGTCGGTCGATATAAACAACCAGAATAAGCCCTCAGTTACGATTAACAAACCTCAGCTAAGTTTGTTATTGTGAGGAATACTCAAAGTTGGATTGGAACAGAACCGGAATCATTAAAATTCTAAAATGAATAAATAAATAAATACAGATATCTACAGGCGATAGTTACAAAGTATCCCTCGTGGTGTAGGCGCGTGCACTGCTCACGTGACGTCACAGCCCCGCTCAATGCCAAGGCCCCGACGTAAATATACAATCGATCGATCCCGCATGTAGATAGCTCACACGATATTGTAACTTTTAAAACTTGTGACTATTAATACAAAGTATTTTTGCGAATAGTGTAGTGTAGTGTGGCTAGGTTTATGGTGTGAATATGGCCTATTTGTCGTGTATAATTAAACCAAGATAATATTCCTTGAGACTAAAATGCTTTTGAAAATCTGGAATGTACATGTGTATGAAAAAGCGGATAACCTTCCGAATATCGGAAACACAAATTCGTTCCCCTTAAAAGGATTTTTGACGATAAAATATAATTATGTAGTAGTCGTTTCTTTGAAAATCTAACAAATCCACTTTGCTCTATAACACACATACTCACTCACATACATACATACATACATACATACATACATACATACATACATACACACATAAACGCGTGCGTTTTTACAATTTTTCGAGACTCGTGACAACGTGTAACCAAAGACCTATATCAAAGACGAAAGCCGATTGAGTGACTAATTACGTGGAGAACTATTTTAATAAGTTTGAATTTGTATCCACCAAACCCATTTAGAGCAGCGTGCTGAAATAAGCCCTAATTCTATCCAGAGAAAAATTACTCAGCATTGGTCATACACAGGTTGTTACCACTATTCCGAACGGACGATATTAATAGACAATGCCTAAGTTGTAAGAAGTAGAAATCACAAACAGGTAATACTGAATGGCTTACTTACAATACAAAGTTTTATTGTTTTCGAAAGTATACATAAAAACATGAAGTGCGTATTAAAACTAAGTCTATTCAAATGATTTACAATAAACTCAGTAACAAAGGCGTTGTTCGGAATGCCCTTGTACAGAAAGTTGTATTTATTGCAACTTTCTCTGTTTGAAACAAAGGCACTGATAATAGAATTAACAGAAAACTCGAAGTAAAAACATCTTAACGAAATTGAGATACTGTATATATCTACAATATAACAAAAACAAGCAACACAATTAAATCAGATTATTAAAAAAAAAACTTATTTATGACGAAATACGTTTCTAATTAATTCGACATCCTTAAGACAAGATCAAATATTTTGATTAACATAAACCTGCAACGATGCAAAGGTCATGGGTTCCTAAGCCGCCCCCGGGCAACGCGTTCATAACCTCAAAATAAATAACAGAAATGTGGTCTTCGATAAACTAATCAAAACCAAAAGATTATAACTTTACGCACCTCTCTCACGAGATTCATGACTGTATAAAGAAATAATTTAAATGGAAAAGAGGTAATAATAACTATTTTTATATCACGTACATTGAATTTAATTCTATATATAATATACATACATAACGAAAACAAAAGTCAAAAACATCACGAACATAAAAATAACAGTTATTAATAAAGACTATTCGAGTCAACACCTCTCGAAACGATATATTATCTGATACAAAGTATTAGGTCGTTAATCTAATCCAATACAAATACATTTATCGTTTCCGGAAGTTATATAACACAAAAATAGTACAAACTAACAAAACAACATAAACAAATTCGACACGATTCCGAAAACTTTCCACGTTACGCATAACAATATATTTATCTGACGTTCTATTCGTAACTATTTCGTTGAAAGGATAACGGTTTTTGGAACTGTTATAAACTTTATGATGTACTTTTACTTTTGCTGCTATCTTTGTGTCTTTTACTATATCTTTTTTGTCCTGTTATCTCTTTCAAAGTATGTTCAAAGGATTCCGCCGACGTTTATAGTGCTGTTTTTTGTTGCTACTAAAACTATGTTCATGTCTCGTTCCTCTAAAGTGTTGTTTGAAGAATATGGCAAAGTGAAAACTGGAGTACATATTTAAAATTAAAATTAGAATGCGATGTATACGTACATATACAAATATTAGGTAAAAATCGTAGCCAGAGGGTGTATCGTTATTTTATTAGAAAATAATAAACCGTATATAAAACTGTTGATGGTAATTGGAAAATATGTATGCATCTTAAATGTTATGCTTACACTATCTGTGTCAAAAAATAATTAAATAATCGAGAGAGCGGTTTCAGATAGACCAAAAGTTGTTATAGTTAAAAATAACAATTAATAAGGCTAAAATATGGATAATACGCGTTGCGCGTTAATAAGAGTATTATCAAAACGTGTAACAGTGTATTAAGAATTGAAAGTGAGTCAGTGTCCGCGGATACGAGCCGTGTTAGTTACGTAAATTGCACCTGAGACAACATTACTTGCGCAAGGCTGGAAGCAACATTCGCTTTTTACACATCTGATGGAATCCGAAGCGAATGATTAATCGTTTCAAATTTTAAAATTAGAACAGAAATGAAACTGTTGTTTTATAACGTATTATAAATCACGAATCAAATTGTGAACCTAAACATATTTTTATTTCTTAGTAAATGGTTGAAATATATCATAGAATATATAAGATTCACGAGTTTTTGTAAGAGATTAGTTCAACAATTTTATTTTGATACCACATATAATTTAAAATGTCTGTCCTAAAAACTGTCAAAATGGTTTTTAAAATTAATATCCGCGACCGCGTCTTCTTTTGCTGTCATATAATCCTGAGTTATATTTCAAAATAGTGGTTTCGCTTGCGTTTTGGGGATTTGTCGTCAGCTAGTTAAGTCTTTTGGTTCTGTGATTTGGTCGTGAAAGAGCAACTGGCAGACAGACAGATTTACAATATCGGTGTAGAAGTATAGATTTCAAGTGTTTATCTCATCAGTAAGTTCGTTGCAAATCAATAACAAAATTCCACCTTCAAATACATTGCTCAAAGCGAATTAGTAACGACGTGATAAAATAAGTTGATATTTACAACGCCTTTATAAAAACAAGCATATATGTACTGAAACGAATAAGATTTATTGCCAGTGTGTTTTCTGCCTGCTATAATAGTGTATGCAAAATTTTAGCTCAATCGATTTGGTGGAACTTGTTTATTGCACAAGGTTAGAACGACACCAACTTACAGGTGGAGTCGAAGTAAAGTTTGTAAATATAATTCATTTTTGTATCGGCAAAGTTTATGCCTGCTAGTCTGAATATACGATTCAATAGCCAGACATTTTCAAGAAAATCATAGCACGTGTATCGAAGTAACACTCCTCCCCCTCCCTGAGGAGAAGTTTTTACTGTCCCACATACTGATACCGGAACGTAAAATTTAATGAATCACTTTAAACATAGGAAACCCGCTATATGGCAAGAATAAGAATAATACGATATTTCATCAAAACTAAAAATGAAATATATCGTAATGTAACATTTAAAATTAAGAATAAGAATACCGATGCTTTTAAAGTGTACGTCCTCCACACATTAATAATAGATAAACACCAGTAATTACGTCATAAAAGATCCTATTCTATAATATTTATCGTTGACGTGAATGGTGATAAATCAACTTATGACATTGACTCACAATCAGATTAAAAGATATTTTATACAATTTCTATTATAAATAAAATAATTTAAATTTTTACTGCAAAGTTTTTTGATCACACAAACATATATTTAATTATAAATACGGTGCCAAAACGTTGACACTAACGTGAACTAGTTCACGAATTCAAGTTCAATCAGGTGATCAGTTATTTGAAGGTGGCGGGACATGACCTGAGTGACCTACAAAAATCGCAGAACCGGGAACTCAGAGCACCTTGGATTGCGACTGGCCGAAGATTGAAATAAGCATTATAATATTTTATATTAAAGAATCAGTTATTTAAAGTCTCATTGTTTCAAAAAACAAATATACGTAATCACAAACATCAGATCGTAACGACTACCTGTATCGCCACTGCAAACACTTATCAGCTATGAAGAGCGAACCCTCGACCTAATAGCAAGAACAGTAGAAATGCCCCTCGAAACAAAGAAAAAAAAGTCGAATTTTAAGGTTTTATTTTCGACAAACGTGTTCAGAACACTTGATTCGAAATACATTTTATAAAAAAAAATATAAAGAGGCATATTAAGTGCTACGAGAAGTTTAAGATTAAGTTTTACAAGCGCAGGTAGTGTCCCCTTCACGTCGAATTAGTTTCACGTTTATTCTATTACATTTAAGATGATATAGTGGATATATCTTCCCTAGTCGAGGCGAAACATCGTGAATTTAAGAATTTAGGGATTAAAATCTAAGGGTTAAGATACCGAGTTCTTGGAGTTTAATTCAATTATGAACATCAAATCAATTACTTTAGATAGAGATATAGCTAACGCTTTACTCGACAACTGGAGATGGTCAGATGGAGATGGTCTCTGCGAAAGTGTGATGTCGCGGTAGGAGGACGAGAAGCGGTATAATGAGGAGAGTAGGTTCGCTGACCTGCTCCGTCGAAAAAGACTAGGGATAAGGCCAAGCGTCAGGCATTTAAAATGCGCATAGGGATCTCATGGTACCCCTTGAAGATATGTAATGGGTATTTGGTTTTAAGTGGGTATTTCGGCGCCAAGGAATCCTGCGTAAAAAATAATAGAGATACCTTTGTCTTCTTCTATTACCACCCGTCGCCGGAACAGGTAAAAACGTTGTTAAAGAATGTGAATTTAATACTTTTAATCATTATATATGAGCTGCTACCCTTGGCTCCGTTTACGTATTTTTTACCGTAAATCTAATGTATAATACTATGTCCATATCCAGCTCACAGACTACTTTTCTGTCAAATTTAATTACCATCTGTTCAGTTGTTAGTAATCGTAATGGTAAACGGTTACGTAAACTAAACAGATAGACTTTTGCATTAAAAATATTGTCAATTTGATTGACATTCACAACATTAATAAATATATTCATGTTGTGAATGTCAATAATTGTTGTGTTGCACCATTTTTATTACAATTTTCTACAATTGTTCTTGTAGTCGCATTTTTTCTGACCTAATAAAATATAATAAGGTCACACCATTTTTTTAAATCGGGTCACCTATTTTAGTACTATCAACATTAAGAAAGTTTATGAAAAAATAATAATTAAACCAAATGTTTTGTTTTGTACTCAGTGAATCCAGGATTGGAGGGCCCAAAACGGCAATCCTGGATTAGCAATTATTTTAATGTTTACTTTACCACAACGTACCATGTTTAAGTAAAGTAAAACATAGAGATCTCGCAACATTTTGTTTTGCTTTAGTTAATGTAACGTTAAAAAGTTTAATTAGATTTTTAGAATTATCAAGTACTCTTTAAGATTGGTCACGGATGAACTCAGATACTTTTGAGCATCCTAAAACTTAAACTCCGCCATGAATCAGCTACTGTTTGGAAAACCCGATTTATTACTTGATCTAAATCAAGTTTTTTTTTTTCAAGTAACTCATAATTAGATAAGGTAGAAGATTCTAATAGGCTTTTTCTAAGTGCTCACGTAAAAAGAAATTGCAGTATCTTATTAATCGGAGATAACTACTTAGGACATTAAGGAGACACGATACGATACAATAAAAACGACATGTATCAATAGTGTTTTTGCTGAAAAATACTCTCAATAATCTATCATATTAGACATGGGGGACTTGGTACCAAAGAAACGATATCAGATTGAGGGCACGCCTGTACAAAAAGCACGCATTAAATATTTTTAATTCATCGACAGCTATGTCGTTAACGGACTATGGTCATTCGCTTCTGGTTTATCGATTACCTTTTTACCAGTTACCTATTACCCATCTAACACTAAAGTAATACTGATATACTTAAGAAGCAGCACAAACATAAGCTTTAAAATATATTTTATATAATTTTGATTCCACTATATGGTGTTCATAAATTCGTTTCAAACAATCAAGATATCTCACTATCAATGTAGTATATTTCAGAAATGTCCCTTAAAATTTGGTAAATACCCTTGCTCTATATAGGATGTTTAATTTTAGAGACGGATTTCTTTGCTACATTAAAATATTTGTGCAATCCACTCAATTTATTTACCGTCACTTTTTTTTTTAATGTTATAGGGGGCAAACGAGCTGGAGGCTCACCTGATGGAAAGTGATTACCACCGCCCATGGACATCTGCAACACCAGGGGGGTTGCAGGTGCGTTGCCGGCCTTTAAGGAATAAGTACGCTCTTTTCTTGAAGGTTCCCAAGTCGTATCGGTTCGGAAAATCCGCCGGCGAAAGCTGGTTCCACGGAGTGGAACTTTAAATACTGTATGAGCAGTACAAAGCACAAGTTACTTATCACATAGAGTTGTATTTCCAATAGTGGCAGTCTTTGAGTAGGGGAGACTACACATTTCGGGGTCGCCCGATCCGTCTACTTTCCTAAAAATAACAGACGAAGAAGTAGAGGGCGCTAGTATTATTTATTCATACATTTAAAACCATAAATATGATATTAGAGAATAATACGACTTTGATAAATGCTTTTAGGATATTAAGTTTAAACTTTAACTTTAAACCTCATTTCCTAAAAGTACCCAATGTGGCGCTCGAGCTTTTCTTTGTTTTCACTGACGAAATAATTAAGTAGCTTAAGCTGTACAAAGTACTTTTCTTTCTTTTGGGACGAGCTAAACAGAGAAATGAATAAGGAAGTTATCAATCATTGGTGACAACTTACGTTGTGACGGGATTAGGCTAAATGTCCCATGCGACACCTTTCGCGTCATCACGTGCGTCACCGGTTGTGTCACGGACTGCTGACTGACCAAAATATTACGAGAACGCATATTGATTTTATCTGACTAATACAATTAATGCGAACGAACTACTATCTGTTTCTTTGTTACCTCACCTTGACTGAGCCACTGATTCATTTGTAATGAAATTTTTCATAGAAGAATTTTAAATATAATTTGTCTATTTGTGCAAAACCACTGACTACAAATTTATTGAAACCTGCCAGGTGTCAGAGTTAGCCGAAAAATGGCATTGTCTATCAGGCGGGATATACTAATTTAAATTGTAATAATGAACTCATTAACAATTTATAACCCGTATAAAAAGTAGTTAGTTTCTTGACTGTGCTTGTAGATAAAACCGACCTTCGTTTCGATTCGGTTCAGTTAATTTTGTAATATTACGATTCTAAAAGGCTTATAACTAAATAAAGTATGTTTTACAAGTGATTATTATTACGTTTCCGAAATAATTATAATAGGCAATAAACATTTCGAGGAATCCGCAATAAATCAATTCAGTGAAACCGGAATACATATTAATAATATACATTATCTACGTGAAAGTGCTCATTAGTTTGTCCTTGAGCAGGAGCAAGAAATTCCGATATTATTTTGCATAGAGGATTATGGTCTGGACAACAACGTACGTTTTATCCCGATTGGATTCAAACATGAGTACACAATATTTGCTAAAAGTAATAGAAACATAATTTCATTTAAATTGTTTTGTTATTTTTGGATATTAGCCGAATGTTTAAATTATGTTAAAAGTTCAAAGTTCACGGGAACGCTTACTCGGTTAGATCTAATATTAAAGTAGGCCTTAGGCCAAACTGTAGTTTCTGATACGTAGTCAAAATGTAATTAAACTTAGAATAACTGAATTAGCTTCAAGCTTAATGTTCATTGGTTAATGGCAGCCGGTAATACAACAGGCGACCAATGAGCATTCTGATTTCCAAGCAAGCATGAATTGGTCAGGTGTTCTACATAAGGGTATGAACTATAATATGTGCTGTAATTACAGGTACAAGATTCACACATTGAATATATACTATACTTACTTGCATATCTAATGACTAAAAATAGTTTATGTTCATACAGTTACAGTATCAATTAACCTCATATGTCCATCATCGTTTATGGGGCTACTCAAAATCACGTGGTTTTTATATCATACATTAAAATATTACCTATTACTTTATTTTATAATATAGTTGATTGTTTAAGTATAACAGAAAAGGTCAACATTGACATAATTACATTCAAATGAAAAGGGTTTGATTAATTACTTACAATGTAAGAAAACAGTTAACTACAGGAGAGCGAAGCGCAAGGGTTATTGTAGGAGACAATTGTACGCGAAGTATTATAGTCCAGAGAGATCTATAGCTTTACTCTTATAGTCCAATGAGATGAAAATCCGTTACAAACGGAAAGATTATTTATTAGAGGTAGGGGAGTGCAAGCACTACTACCTTTAATTGGTGATCGGGCTTTGTGCAAGCTCACCTGGGTAGGCCAAACACCAATACTTTTTACTGTTGTGCTCCGGTTTCAAGGTTAAGTGCACCAGTGACACTACAGGTACAAGGGGCCTTGAACTTTAATTGCCAAGGTAATGTGGCAATGTCTATTAGCAGACGAACCTTATTCAGATAAAAAGATCTAACTTTCAAACTCCGTACTGTTACTGCGACATTATTATTATAGTTCCGATATATTTCCCCATATTTTCCGATATATTTTCCCATATATTTTATAGTTCCGACCTCGGATTTTAGTCGCTCTATAAGCTCCGTTAGATATAAACGAAGTTTGTTAACAAATAGGTAGTAAAGTCCCGAGCATAGTTCGATAATAGACAATGTAATGATCGTATTGATGTGACTTAATTTATAAACATTACATGGTGAAGGTGAACAGCGCAATGATGTTATCGTATCTAATAAGCGACTAAGAAATTATTATATAACAGCTATAAACTAGAAATAGTGGTTCGAACTGGCTACAAACAGTTACATGCGTCTATTTCAAAAGATACACCAATTCAACACGATCAAAGTTACGGCACAAAAGCACCCGTCAACGATTTTTTATATGTTTGTAATGATAGTTTAATATATCTAATGTACATAAGGTATTAGCTGAAGGTTAAAATAAAATAACAGTCACCAGAATAATAGGCCAGACGCACCAAATGGTAGGTAGGTAGAGTTCTATGGATACTAGAACTCTACCTCTTTTAGCTGTCCATGATGATCAAACTATCATGGCGACCCTTTTGTAAAATCTACGTTTTCACAGACGCAGGATTATTATATTTATAATATTATTGTAAATTAAAAATAACCAGCAAGTAAAAGATTTGCTAATAATAAATACAATTATGTAAAAATATTTGTTTTGTGTTGATTTGATTCTCACGGTAAAATTAAGCCCAATCGAAAACCTACTTAGACGTCGGCTCAGAACACGTGATAACATAATAATTTCGTAACAATCCTCTTATCGGGCAGTATTGAAATAGTTTAATGTGTTTGTGTCTCTTAAATTGTCTCAAGTATAAACACGGCGACTTTGCATTGACGCGGGAACGTCGCCACAATCACGAGCCGGCCGCGTGGTACCGCGCTGTCTGATGTTGTTGGAGATCCAGATAGTGTATGAGACGATAGCACATTTACATATATACATATTATTATTTGTTTACTGTCAAATCCATACACTGTTTCATAAATTCATTTTATTTGGAATCGGTAGTATAATATTCACGTACATTAATAGAATTAAATTTGGCATAAAATTCGAAGTCCTGTGTCTTTGGTCATATATGTTATTAGTATTGTAAAAAATGTTTTTATTTTATAACATGGGTTGGAAAAGGAGCCAATGGGCCAACTGATGATGAGTGATCACCACTGACCATATACAGTAACACCAAGAGTAATATTGACCATTCCTTACATCGTCAATGCGCCACTAACTAAGATGTCATGTCCACTGTGCCTGTAGTTACACTGGCTGACTCACCCTTTAAAACGGATCACAACAGTATTAATTATTTCGTGCTGGACGATAAATTATATGATGAGGTTGTGGAACCTACTCAAACGGGTTTGCACAAAGTCCTACCACAAAGTTAATATGGATATGGTTATATGCAAAATAAAAAAAGTATACATACATAATTTAATCGCCATATAATGAATATGTTTTATGAAAGTATGAATTGATAAATTGGTAACTTGGGTAGCGATTGGTAGCAGCAAACTTGGTACTAATGGACTCTGTCAAAAAGGTAAACTTTGCCAACGCAAAAACGCTCCATTAGGTTGACAGTTCCGGTCGCTATCTCCTGAACTACGCCCGTGTTACGTGGCACAGTACTCGTGTGCCCGCGCATTGTGCCCCCATGTCTACGTGAGATGCGACGGTCAATTGACATCGCAATTGGCGCAATCGTTGCACATTAAGCTTTGCATACATTAAACAAGATTGCGGTATTTGTAATGTAAATGCAACAATGTATGGCGAGATTTTATGAGATAATAATTTTATGTTGACTTAGTTGCTCCGAGCAGTTTCACTTGCTCTATACGATACTGATCCCCGTGGGTCGCAAAATAATATTATATAACTCTATAAATAGGCTATCTAACGCAACCAAAGGTATTCAAATCGGACTGGTAGATCTTGCGATGGACGCGTTGAAACAAACGAAAAACTTCATCAGATTTATATATGATTGTTATGCATATGTATTGCTGCTATTAGTTACTGCGCACTTCTGTCATAGAGCTACTACTCATTAAAAGTACTTAATTCAATGCAGCTGAATGTTTATGGTTTTTTTAACCGACTTCAAAAAAGAAGGAGGTTATCAATTCAGTTGTATTTTTTATATTTATTTCTTCCAGCCTCCTTAATTTTTGGGTAGTAGTAGTATATTTGATGCAACTACATATTTATACAAATATTTATAATTTTGTTTTTGCGGCAAAAATGTACAATCCTGACAAAATATGATTTAGTTTTTTGGATTTAGTAGAGCGACGGTAGAGAGCTCCATAACAATAACGATGAATGTTCTTCTCGATTATACGAAAGAAATTCAGTGTTACAATCACTTCCATTTTCAATGTATTCACATTCAAAAAAATAATACTTACACGTACAAAAGTAACGGTACAGAAATACTAAATTTAAAATTTAAAGTCAGAAATTCCTCATTCTTGTTTCTTGTTACTAAAAGTTCCTTCAAAACGTCTCATACATTCGAGCTAAAAGCAAGGCGATTCAGTGTCAGCGCGCTATAAATCTGTGAAGCGCATTAAGGCAATTCCGCAAGCGCGCGGCGTGCCGCTCAAGGCAGTGGGCGATGTAGGCACTAGGCATCCCATCGGTATGCATAGTCAGGCGTCGCTCGCTGATCCGCAGTCGGCGCGCGTAGCCGCACTACGTCATGACTGTACCAAGGTGTATAGCGGTACAGACACGGATTAAGTGAACAAAAAATTTTATTAATGAGACATTCTCCTCAAGATAGCTCCTCAGAGTAGTCAGAGTAGCAGTAGTAGAATATATCAAAAAAACTCTTAAAAATAAAGGCTAAAAAATACAAAGGACTTCGTAATTTAAAATTAAACATATTTATGTACGTGTTAATTCCTAGATGCGAAATTAAATTATTTTAAATTAATAGTCAAGTAAAGGTTTATTGACTAAATAAACATTCGAAAGTCAAAAAACACAACTTTACAGTGCAGTTTGAATTTAAAAAATATATATATATATTTCGTTAGATTCTTATCCATCAATTGCAACATTTTGAATACCAGAATATTAAATAAAAATCTAACCACCGATTTTATTAGAGAAATGGTAAATACAATTTTAAAATACTTTATTAGATTATTGCGAGGATAAAGCGAGAGCAATAGGAGGTACTCGTTGTCATGGAATAACCATATATGGTGATGGGACCTCGCGTTTTACATCACACGTTGAGAAATTAATATACAAAGAATGAATAGAAATAAAATCAGTATGCAAACGTTTTCATTGAAGATCACGCGTTCAGCATTACAATAATCGTGATGATTTGATTGCAGCGAATACTTATACAATATTATTGTTAAATATTATAATCGAAATCACGCGAAATATGGTTTTGTGTTAAAGTTAGGGCATTTTGCGTTAAGATGTTAACCGCGTCATACACACAGTTTGACGCACGTACGATATACTGAGTATATTTTTCCTGTTATAACTCTAATTGTAATGAGAATACTATAACGATATTTTTTGTAGTTTCTAACACGACGTCAATTCAAAATAAATTGGTTAAGGGCAAGCGATAAATTTAATCAAACAAAAACAAACTTTATTTTGACTAATAAATTTGCATCCAAAGTAGATCGGTTCGGGATGCAGATTCTATCGAAAAGGACTGTTAGGAAAAGCGGGAGGTACTCTCATTAACACATGATACATATTAAATATATATAAGTACCGAGTAACGCGCTTTATTTATTCATGTTTATTATTTGCAATTGAATACGAACTGTTGTTTTAACTGCGGATATATGTATTACATCAATCAGCGCGGCTTTACCTTCATTTTCTCTATTGCATCTCGAACGCGTAGCGGCGCGGTTGCGCTCTATTAAACCCAGAAAAAACTAAGCTACATCAAACAATTTCTTACACGTAGTATTTTGAACACACAAGCAATAATTTAAATAATTTGCCTTATAAATTTAATTACAATATTAGGTCTAAATACCGATTATGCGTGCCAAATATGCTGGATTAATTAAATACTATAGTAATGAATGGGAGCAAACTTGAAAAAATAGTTTTACGCACGCCGCATGAGACGTTAATTTATAACGCAAACTGTTTTATTTGGAGAGCAAGAATTGGCAACTGTTGGTGCACATAATTACATTAGCAGGAAGATACATCGGGCCTCGTAACTGTCGGGACGGTGGCTAATTTTTCATTTTTAACATGATATTGAGTTTGAAAATGGCAGGCATTGAAAGATTCTTAGCCGTTATAGATATGAAATTTCAACACGTTATTAAATTTAAATAACGTTATATTCGATCGCTTGGATCATTTCCAATTAAATTATTTCTATCTTTGAAAATTCATATTAAAAGCGATACATTTTAAAAATATTTAACAATGTAGTTTATCCATTTTCTTACTTTCGGTTAATATATTTGTATTCTTTATTAATATATAACTTATATATGTAAATATAAGTGAAGCCTTTCCTACCAAATATCGGTCAACGCGATAAAGCTAAAGAACTCGCCTACAGTACAGAGATGTGTGAAAATTCTACACTACCGGTGAGACAGGTTCATAACTACCAGTTTAACAGCATTTGTACGTTCGCCTAACTATAACATAAAAAATTATAATATTTATGAAACTATTTTCAAACATTTCAGGACCATCGAGTTCGTCCCTGCACTGTATCGGCACAAAATTCGCGTCGCGTTCGATGGAAGGACGAGGCGGGGGCAGATGCGCTTGAGTAAATCGTGATCCGAAACTGTTCTCCTTCCAACACCCCGCCCCTCCCCCTCCACAGTCACTCTGGAATTACATCGATCCATATTACATTTCCAGCCAGTTATCAGATTTTGCTTTATGGCATTTGTGTACATGTACAAAGGGTACTTGAACGTTGCAATAATAATTATATTGCGCCCTTGTTTAATTAACTTTCATATAAATTAAACTAGATAACACAATGACGAGATGGCTCAGTGGATAGAACACGTTAATCGAAGTTCGCAGGTTCAAAACCAGATTGAGTATTAATTTAGTAAATTTATATTTTATAATTCATTTCGTGCTCAGCGGTAAGAGAAACGTCGTGAGGACAAACTACGATCTATCAAAAGAAATTCTGACAAATGGTTATTTACCGAGACCTTTTAAAGTAACGTGATGGTATAAGTTTCAAACCTTTTTATTACGACGACCTTTCTCAACAGCTCTTACCAAACATGAACCACTTACAAGTCGGAGTACATATCTCTCTACGTAAATTGATAGCGACAGACACGTGAAATATATCTTTAAAGAAAACATTATTGTTAATACTAGTTTATTGAATTTTATAATAAATATATTCACATAAAATTATAAAAATATGTACCTACGTATGTAAATATGTACACCTACATCATTGTAGAGCTCTCAAAAAATCGTTTCCTATTTATATTGCCAAACTTACAAATCGACCGAAGTAGCTCTTGGGTCTCCTAAATATTTGTAGTCATTTTGAAACTTTAGTAACAATACCCAATGTTAAGAACTTTCTAGTATTCCTATTTACTTCGCCAATTAAGCCAAAAGCTTCTGCTACAATTAGGGACGACAATAGCCCTAGGAACGAACCTGCGACTTTTTACATCGCTAGGCGACCCGTCAGCCGATGTACTGTTGACGATTCAAATACTTTGCTTATACTTTATAATCGAGGGCAAATGGAGCACTTGATAGTTAGTAGTCGCCTCCGCCCACAGACAATGAAGCTGTAAGAAATATTAACCATTCCTTACATCGCCTTGCGCCACCAACCGTGTGAACTAAGATGCTATGTCCCTTGTGCCTGTAATTACACTGGCTCACAAACCCTTCAAACCGGAACACTACAATACTGACTACTATTTGGCAGTAGAATATCTGATGAACGGTTGGTGCGGCTGGTGGGACGGGCTTGTACAAGGACATAACACCAAGTAGAGAGCAATAATCATCATTACTTACACATGACATTCAATAATCAAATATGTTAACGAAAGAACACCATTTCATGGTCAAATGTGGTTTGGTGTTTAGTGGTTGTATTTCATACGTTTATATCCTTAAAAGAAAGTGAAATTAACATTTGTCACGTCAATAGTCTAAATTAAAAGCAAACTGTAAAGGGCAGCTACTTATACAATCATATTACAACTAAAACCTTATCCGAAGCGCTCTGCATCTTTGGTATAAGTTTTATGTACGTTTAAGTAAGGCATTACGAAAAAAACGACTTTTCGTTCATTATAACTTATAATATCATGACTATTCTTATTGATAAATATACATACTACTGTAAGTCATTTATTTAATACCGTTTATCGAATATGATATATTCTTATACTTATATCACGTTTACAGTATAATTATTATATTGGTTCTAATATAAAATTGTACACGTACATGTGACTATAGAATAAAATTCAATTGGTTTTATCAGGTTAATTCAAATCTAATGACGGATTGAAGGCTGATTGATTTATGATATAAATCACTTTTGACAGCTGACCTCAAATTACTATATGAACACAATTAGCGTCGGCCGAGGTGATTAGAAGCTAATTATCAGTTGAAAGTCACATACACGTTTCTCAGTAATGCATACTAGAAAACGATTCACCGAAATAACTGTTGTAATCAATGCTTTTGTCAATAACAATTTAATTATGTGAACCAGAATAATAGCTATTCAATCAAATCAATCATTCATAAGTCAAACGCAATCCACTGCTGGACATAGACCTCTCCAAAGGTGAAACAATTCTCCGTCGCCAGTCGGTTCCCACGGCCTTCATAAGAAGAACAGATATTAAAATAATACAAGAATGAGCTTTTATGTAAAAATCAAGGAATAACTCGGTTGATATGTACGTGCTAGCGACGAAGCGGTTAGATTAGCAAGTCGTGATAAAGGCATCGCCACACTTCACGCGTCAACGGTCGATCGATGATTCGGCGGCGGGCCCACGCGGCGCTACGCTCGACGAGCCAAGCGCGAATTACGCGCTTTCTAAACTCAAGACGCTCACGAGTGTAACGATCTACCAGATGGCCTTATCGTTATCTTCTGGTTACTGGGTCGTGAACATTTTTAAACTAATTATGTTAATAAAATAATAAATCCTACTTTCATATTTTCGAATATACTATCTTATATTTATTTACGTCGAGATTGCGAAGGTAAATTGTAATTTTAAGAATTAGGAAGCGTGTTTATTTCAACAATAAAGATAAAGAAAAGTTTTAACTTTACATTCGCTCCAAAGCATGTATTATGCAACTAATTATTATTGTTCTTACATAGAACTTGCTACATAACGTTATACATACGTTTATATTAAAGGACAAACATTTTTTATCTTTTTTTGGGTCAAGGCCTTCAAAGGCGAACGCAAAACACTTTACTTAAATATCATCACAATCGGATGAATGGTTCAGGCAAACATATAAGACAAACATCCATTAAAAATTTATAAAGAAGATTAAGCTATTCACGTGATTTTTTATGGTCTAGCGCCGGGTCGTCATGTCTACCAGTTTGCAGAACATTTAGCGACAAAAGATGATGGTTCTATTAATAAATCTTAATAAATAAAAAGTAGGCCATTCCTTTTATACCGGCGCAATCAAACAATCAGAACAAAAAAATATAATGGAAACGCACAATCAACAGCGTTCTTTGTGTGTGAAATAAAACATACCGCTTTAAAAGCGAGTTTCGAAGCGTAAAAAAACAAAGACTAATAAATATGAGGTGATTCGAATGCGAGTCATGGTGCCGGCGAACGGAACGGTCACGCGCGGCGGCCGAGCGCGGCGTCACGGGACGTGACGCTCGTCACGCGTCGACGAGCCGCCGCGAGCCGCCGCGAGCCGTCTGATGTGAACGCGTCTTTAAATTTGCAAGAGCCATCTTCAAATGGACGTTTCTATTATGACTTCGATTTTTTACTTCAATGCATCTATTTTAAATTTACATTTATGTTTTTCTCACACTGAAATCCATTTGAATATTAAGAAGTTTTTTGTTTAATTATAGGAATATAGGATATTATATAATAATAGGAGGAAAAACGAGCGCTTGCTTATGTAGCGGATACATCGAAGCAAAGCATTTTTCGTTAGAGAACTTACACCGCTCATTGTTATTGTTTTCGTGACCTTGATGAGATTACCCTTAGTAATTCCTGATGTTACACGTCACTCGTACGCACCTACTTACCTAGATATAGTAGATGTAGCTACCATATCTATATCATTTTTATATAATACGAAAATTCCCGTCTTCAAAGTTATCATGAGTTGCTTAGAAAACGACCAGAGTATTCATCCATGTCCACGCATTAACAAAATACGAAGGCAGTAAAATTGTGGACGATATATGGGAACCCACTAACACTTTCGTTTTTGGACCATTTGCGGATTGTATGTCATAATACAAACAAGCTCCACGTCACCGTGAAATAATTCGAGGCGCGATGCGTGGAGGAATGCGCCCGCGCCGGGCAAATATTGCCGCACGCGATAAGGCTCACATCACTGATAACGTGATAACGCGCCTATGCGTCGCAATAAATACCAAATATGTTTAGAGGCTTGAATTATACACATTCTGGGTTAAATTTCTGAAGTATATTGGCCTTTTTCAAACGTTACGTTTATTTTAATGCCTTTAATATTGGACTAGTTTTGTACACTCAGTCCAAGAATTTATTTCATTTACTCTTATATTTTGTGAGGTATATAGAAGGTTTAAATTAATTTTAGATTTATAATTAATAATATCTTTAGTAAAAACTGCACATGAAAAAAAATCTTAAATAAAACATTTAAAGGGATATTTTTGGGTGTAATTTCACTTGAATATAGGGATAAAATAGAACCCGCTGTCGCTAAACTAGGTAAAATCGTATACTTCAGGCATTTGACAATAAAGCGATTTATTCATAACGTTCAATTAATCTTGCATTGGATGTAACAAAATATCTTTATTCAATCGGCGGACACTTCGGCGACCGTCCGGATCAGTATTCAGAGAGACGAGCGCCTCACACTCGTAGATCACAGCTCTGGCACCTATCCATCAGACATCGCAGCGTGCAATTTGATTTAGCTCTTGTTGGGATACTTATTTTTTAAATTCTCTCGATCTTTAAATTGCAATAAGTTTCCGTAAACTCAATTCAGTTTGAAAGTTTGAGTTTGATTTATTAAATTCAAGTAAGCATAGATTTTAGATTGGAAGTAGATGATAGGTTATACGTTGAAATGACAACAAAATGGGCATTAGTAAAATAAAAACGATAATAATCAATCTCAATCAGAACACACGAATACAAAGCAACGCGTCGCTGCCTCTTCATCACAACTGCTTGAATGACACGAGATGAATCTAAAGAGATGTTATCATCTCTTCAACGTACAGTAGAACAAGTAAACGAAAGGCTCCATATTTTTTAGTTCATGTTACAAACTATCACGTCATGACTTCGAACATGATTTGAACAGTGACTTTCCCCATGACAAAGGACTAATAAGAGGCACGTAGTCCTAAAGCTACGCATTCAAGTACTCTGAAGCGGTACGGCGAGTGCTGTAGGAAATAAAAA
This sequence comes from Vanessa tameamea, assembly GCF_037043105.1. Taxonomy (NCBI): domain Eukaryota; kingdom Metazoa; phylum Arthropoda; class Insecta; order Lepidoptera; family Nymphalidae; genus Vanessa; species Vanessa tameamea. The sequence continues at coordinate 489,278 of NC_087323.1, forward strand.
AAGAAAGTCCGTGTACCGTTCGTCGACCCACATGCACGAGCGCGCCGAGAGCGCTTCCACAGACGTGACTCGGAATAAAAACGAAATTGAAAAATTACACGTTTACTTTATAATTTCGAAATATTCGTTTTATGTTTAATATAGGTATCTCATGGATTTGGAAGTATCAAATGGGAATTGGGAAACAATTTCGTTAGGTCTTTTTTTTTTCTAAACAATAATGGACAAAATGGCCGCAAGAAGTAGTCTGTAAGCAGAGTAGACGTGCTGTCCGGGCCGTTGTTACATCATATTTATTATTTTATTGCCTACAGCATCACCATCTAGCTTTTTGTATTGCAAATTGATGTCAAAAAGTTTGCATTGAACTCTATGACGACGTCTTATTCATTGACTCGGAGTCTTCATTAGTGTTAAACATATTTGTGGAGGGTACTTTATAATTCGTAAAGAAACAATCTTTCGAATTGACAAACGCAATATTTGTAGTAAGAAGCGGAAAATAACGAATAAAAAACGAATAGCAAGTGGTCACCTTCGTTTTATTATAAAAACCTCAGACAATGTGGCATGTGTTAATATGTGTTGCGGCATACGGTCGCAAAAGCTAGGGTCATAACTGACTGTTACGTGCTGAGCTCGCGGACACGATCATCGAGGCCGCTGCGATACGTGATTACAATAGGGCTGTCGGTGGAGATGAATACCAAACTTCCAAAATAATAAACACACGCGTAATTATTCAAATTCGTGTTCAATGTCACTTAACCGCCGATCATAATACACACACACTCAGACACTTAATACAATTATAATATTATTCGAAAATTAATAAGTAGGAAGTAAGGAGCCTAACTAATGGCCATGTGACTCACTCACATGCAGGTTATTACCAGTTGTAAACTACAACAAAGCCATTGATACAATAATTCATGCCAGAAGTGTTTATTTAATAAACAACGACGATTTATTATATACAAGTATGAAACCATCGTTAACAAGGAAAAGTTAAATTGCAAGTGGCTGCAGATCGTCACAAGTCATAATAAATGTCGTAGGATACAATTAATACATGGAATACTAAAACAAATTCGTTTATACGTATTGTACTGCTGAATTGGACGCTACGATATCGTAAATTGTTTAATGTACGAAATATCTGTAAATATAATCATGTTAAGTGATTCGAGTGCTTCATCGACATAAGGAGTGTTGATAAAATAACATTTTCGTAACAACCCTGCATCGCATGCAACGCGTGTGTCGGGTTAACGAACTCTGTGCGGCGTGACGCAAACGGTTAACTTTCTAACCGCGCCGCGACGTCAGCGCCCGAGCATTCTGGTTAAGGCCGTTCGTTCTACCTTCACTTGAAGCTTTAAATATCACGCCATACCAAGGGCGTTCCTCCCGGCGATTTATATTAGCTCGAATCAATCGTAGTTAATGACCAATAATTGTGCAATCGGTTAATGCCCAATAATGATAAGATGATGCGATCGATTTTAAAATTAGTACGATTAAGTGAATCGTTAAAGATAATTCGGTATGGTTTCAAGAGGTTTCAGTGAAGAAAGTTGCTACATTTAAAAAATAATTATAGACTGACATATATATACAGACTTGTGCAGAATATTGAAATAATTACAACATACCTGATGAGACAGATCACTAACCAAAAGTATTATTAAATAATATTAAAATTCCTAACATAAACAGCCAGCTAAATTTAGTATCAAAGGCTTGGCAAATATATGTATGTAACCTATAGGTTCTGACATTACGACAATAATGTATCTCCTGAAATAAATTTACAGAATCTGTTTACAAAATACTTTTAGCTTCATGATTGCTTTAAAATGTTGAGGGGTTAATTAATAGGAAAATGTTTGGGTCATATATAGAAATACTGTTTTCGTTGACATTATTAAAGTACATAAAAAGTATGGACTAATTGCATTTAAAGTAAATGTCTTGTAATACTGCTGACCTAAATATCCTGAGCAGAGCTGAATGTTTGGAACTTATTCCACCAAATTGGAGCAATGGAGGACAACTATGGCAGAATTTCATCCGGCGTACTTACAATGAAACAATGAGATTCAGCTTTCTTCAGGTTTGTCTTCAACGCTGACCACGAGATGATTTATAGAGATAAATTACTCACAACAACCTTAGGTTAAGATTCACGTGTTCTAACAAATCATATCCGTCAATATTATTTACAATTGCTGTTATTATTTTAAAATTACGGTCGATAATATATTTTAAAGAATTTGCAAAGAAATCCAACTCTGTGGATATTGAGACCTAGCGTTCATGTTACGGAGGTCTGGTTTAAATTGCTGTGTTAGTAGGGTGACCAGAAGATACAATACAGAATTTCTAATACGATTATTTATTAAGAATATATACAGTTGTTACGTATAATTGCTATATATTGCACTGAATCTGTCTGATTAAGCAGAAAATGCTGTAATGTACCAGTAAGTAAGCAGACAGAGAACAATTTATTCTCAAATTTTCAGTCCGAGGTGACATTGCCAAATGAGACTTCAGGCAATCAGGCACAGGAATATACGGCTAAACAGGCTTTCAACATATTGCGAACTGCATCTGTACTACTACTAATTACTCGACATATCTTTTCGGGACTACTTTCACTAGACTAAGGATTGGAATCAAGGTCCATATTAACAGCAGTAAAATAAGCTAGTTACTTAACGTGGTAATTACAGAGTATTATCTGTGGTGTGGTAATTACAGATTATGATAATTTTAAATATTATTACACTATTTAGAACCGGTAATTATAATATTCCAAGGGTTAAACGATAAATCGTAACTTCTTGGCAAGAATAAAATCAAGGAGACAGTTCAACTTCAATATAAGTAATCAATGCAAAGCGTTGTTGTAGTGCACTATAGCATTATCTTCAAAATCTAATTTGAATATCTAAAATCAGTATCATAATATTAGATAGATAGATATTATTCTCTTAATTTGTCATAGTCGAACTTTTATAGTAAACCTTGTGGTATGCTTCAGGTTTGTACTTACTAAGTAAACCAGTTTACCTGCCTTCATATTTCCATTAAACAATACATTATTTATGATAAAAGTCCTTGTCCGATAAAAGATAATTATCTGGTTCACCTATCATGTCAGGTCTCGGTTCGACGGCCAGCCTTAGCCTAGTTGAGTGACGTGAAGGGGCCCGGGCGTAAGGCGTTCCCCTCCAAACGACTCAAACCAACTTGTTTAATGAAATAAGGTCACTACGAGCTGTTGCTTGGCCACATATGAACGTAGATTACCGACGCTTTTTTGTAATTAAAACTGTTTCACGTGTTCGTTGGCGTCAAATAATTATTTGTAAGAAGACTGTCACTACATATCAAATCATTTTATTGGTTAACTCCTATGAATATATAGCTTTTGTTAGGTTTCGTATTCGACATTTCAATTCCAATTAATTCTGATGGTGTTCTTCCACTTAATATTAAAATACTTTCTAGTTCTACTACAGAAACTATTTCTAATTCTATGGATTTAAGGCGAACACATTCAAATTAAGAACGGTGTAATTTAAGGAGTTTCCATTGGTTCTTAGAATTTCAAATCCTGGCGGATCCTGTTACCTTCTTCAAGTCATCCTCATCTGGCTGGGGGTGTCTTACGCCGCGTTTACCCATCTGCGGTGTCCATTGTAGAACTCGTCTGCTCTAACGGCCATCGGTACTTCAACATACGTGACCAGCTGCCACTTCAGTCTGCTAATCATATAAGCTATGCATAATTTCGAAATAGATCGCTATATATTATTAACGTTTCCATTTTACTTTTACGGATTTGTGCAAACACAAGTACACTCTATATTCCCTCGCTCTCATAATCCGATGGAACGGCAACGATGATCTAAAAGAGTGCAGATTAATCAACGGCTCTTCGTTCTTGCCGAGGCACGGGAGTGTTAGCACGGCGAACTTCAAAACACCGGGCTATTTGAAGTTGGTTGTGCTAACACAACTTACTTACAGAGTCCGAGCGCTACTGAGGATTTTTCAACGGAAAATCTCAAAAATTCGTTACTAGCCATTTGGTTGAAACCTAAGACATCGGTATCACCGGCCTTATAAATAAACTAGACACTAAGCCACGAGGCAGAGAAAGAATGATGCGTAACTATTACATCACAACTTATTTTAGTAAACATGCCAATGAAAGACATGTAAGTAGCCGGAGGATCTTAGCTAACAAGTCTAGCGTCGGCGTAACTTGCATAACTTTAACTGCGTTCCGTAACAGAAACGTTGCGTAAATGTTGTTGAGATGAGTTTGAGATCGTGAACTGGATGCTAATGTCACTATATATATATATATATATATAAACTCTAAGTGGGAATGTATTTATGTTGTTTAAAGCCCTCATATAATAAACAAAACGAATAAGACTTGAAAGTTACAGGACTAGTGGATGTGGAAGGCGGTGAGTTTTTCATTGTGTCAGCCAATTACTGAATGATTAATTGATCACTAAATTACTAAAAAATTTGGGGTTCGCTAATTGTTACTCATTTGCTATCAGAACTATTTGTACGTGTATATAAACTTATATTATTACAAATAACGTATAATAATTTTACAGATTTTTTTCGAGAAAATCTCATAAAATCCTGGTAATGGATTTATTAGATATGTATCAAAGAAGCTTTGAAACGGATTGTATTCATCGAATTCTAATTATCCCAGCGAAGTTGATCCTTATGCATTCATAGTTTAAATAAACAATACAGACATGTGACTGTACGAATTCACTTCGTACCTCAGTCGTAAAGTATACTCGTAAATTCACGTAACGTGATTCGCCATTTTGATACCTATATATACTATAAATCTCATAATGTTTATAGTCAATGTCAGATATCACCACAATCTGATATTTCACGCTCGTATTCTGGCTGAGTTTCGAATTTATTCTAACAGAATATCTAATGATCACTAATGACGAAAGAAACGTGAGAAATTACGAACAAAAATGCTGTGATCACCACCGAGGTCCGTTTTACAATTTAAAAAAATTTAATCTAAATATTTAAATAGGTAGGTATAAATGGGACTGTAGGTAGCCATTGGCGCCGTGAGACATATTAATCTTTTCGTCCAAATCAAATGCGCCAACAACCTTAGGACGATGTTATGATCGCTATCCTTGTGGTTACACTGCATTCAATCTTCAAAACTAAACGTAACAATAACTATTTCTGATTGGTGGTAAGATATGTGATGGTGGTTTCTCACCAGACGGGTTTGTAAAAACCCCTACCACCAAGTGAACCAACATAATCTGAGCCACGCGGCTTAAAATTTATTATCACGTACTTTATAAATATGTTTGACATACATTTATTGTAAATATTTTTATATTTTGTTTTAATTTCAAGAATGTCGATTTCGAACTAATTTTGAAGACAATATATAAGTAATAGATAATAATCTATATATTGGAAATATAAGCATCCTGGTGGCACAAGCTCGAAAAACATTAATTTGTAGGATTCCGTAGCCAAATAGCAAAAATCGGAACCGTTGAAACTTGGTAAGTAGATGTATTCTGTGAACCGCATTAAGATTTTCACACAAAAATGAAAAAAAAATACAATAAATTTTGGGGGTTTCCCATACTTAGAACTGAAAATTTTTTTTTCATCAAACCCATACTGTGTATGGTCTATGGATAGGTCTTCAAAAATGATATCGAGGTGTCTAGTTTCTGAATAGTTTGCGCGAGAGACACTTCCAAAGTAGTAAAATGTGCCCCCCCCTATAACTTCTAAAATAAGAGAATGATAAAACTAATTAAAATATATGATGTACAACTTCCACCCAAATTTGGCTGGAAGGAGATCTAGTAAGTAGTTTTTTTTAATACGTCATAAATCGTAAACTACAAGAACTTTTATATTATGTGCTGCTACGGAACCCTTCATGGGCGAGTCCGACTCGCACTTGCCCGTTTTTTTTATTTTTATATAATATTTCGCATTAACGGCAAAACATCTGCCTCAGCTTGTGTGTTATCATGAGTAATATGATTGTAAATATACTAAAAGTAGTACGCACGGTATAATTATTTCTTTCTTGTAAAAGTAGTACATTTATGTGACAAAATCAATTATTTCCCACCTGTGAATACTCTTTCATTGTTACATTAGTTTGTTTGTGTGAATGTTTTAATCATTGGATTTACAAATACTACGTAAAAAATATATATTTATTGAGAAAACTTTTAGCTTAATATAAAAAGAAAGTATTATATATAATTTGTATCGTTCTGTACTTTAAATGTTTCTTTTTTTTATTATTAAAATATTCCACTAAGTTTATAAAACTGAAAAACCTCCTAAACCAATATACATAAAAGTTGTACTAGAAGTTGAGGCACGTTACGTACGTTTTGCTTTTAAAAAAATTTATTATACATGCTGTTGTTCCACCCGCTTTAAATTTAGATTTTTAAAGTGACGAGCGTAAATTTCATCCAAATGACATTAAATGGAACCTTTGGTTTTTAAAATTGTTTTTACGATATAAGATTATCTCTATCGGTAAGGCCATGATTGACCTTGATGTCAAGACTACGTTTTCCTCCTTCATAGACACTATGCAACTTAAACACTTGAGTCTTAAACTAATATTTATTTAACTTTACGTTAGATTAGTCTTACTTCTGGTCATGTGATACATATGCAATTTTTTTTTAAGATTAAAACATTATTTTGGAAGATCATAATAAGCTTGTTATAATAAATATCACTGAGCTACATATCTTTTAAAGGAAAACTAAAGTGATATCATCTAGCAGGTCCACCTGATATCACGTAAAACTTAGCAGAAATTAAACATTTATAGCGAACAAAGCAGAAATAGCGATGTATTCCTACAGAGACCGTGCACATGCCGTTCCTCCTTCCGACGTCAACGGCGTCCTAAGCCATTAAGTGGGCTCCCACACCTGGCTTGAGTATTTTAACGAGACTCCCGCATGGTGACGCTGCAGTTAGAAAAAAATGCAAATTACCTTATACAGTTGAATTTTAGATTTTCACAATTCACTGCTTGTCTTCATTTGCTAACAAAGTATTTCAAGAAGGGCTAAAATAAATATCCTTAATTAAAAAAGACTCCCACAAAACCAATTAAATAGAATGCAAAACTAACACCGGTTCGAAATGTAAACTGTTCCAATACGAATTAACGAGAACTTTACTAGATTTTTTTTCTCAAATTAAATACATAGGTAACTTTTTTTGTTTAATTCTCGTATTTATATAAGCATCGCTATGATCGCTAATTCTGTACAAAAAATAAATTAAATACGACAACAATAATTGCGAGTATGATCAATATTGATCGTCTTTTTCAAAGTAAACAAATAAAACAAAAACAGATTAAACAGATAAAATATACACGTTTTGAAATGTTTAAACGCACAAAGAAGTCTTATAGCAAACATTGCAAACTTTGATAAATAAGACAATCTGCAATCCTATGTAAAGACATGATGATAGATGTGTTTAAAACACACTGTGTGACTCAAGCGCCGTCTATTTTCTAGAATACATAAGGCTTAAATTATACGTACACGTCTTAGTACGAGCTGGTGCCGATATAAAAGTAGGTATGGTGTAACGATGAGTCACGTTCGTTCGACCTTGACAGAGACAAAGACCACAGTATTGTGCTGAATTGCTAGGTTCCGTATATGTTAGGTCATAATTAGGATAAAATGTTGAATTGCAGGTTTGTTTTCCGCAACGCTTGTGATAGATCATTATTTTAGAGAGTTTCCTTCGACTGGGGTAGGCAAAGGCACTTTAATTTTCTGAAATTTATGTAGTACCGCGTTGTTGACAAATTGAATATATAGTCACTATTAAAATGTTTCTATTTCTTATTTTCAATTCCTTCGCTAAGCGCCAGTAGTGATATTTATCCGTCGAGAGCACCTTTGAAATATGAAGATCAATCCACTGATTTAATCCCAAGTTTGATAGGTGTTAAACTATTGCAATTGTTTGTAAATTAATAATGAATATATAACCTTTTTCAATTGTTTTCATTTGGTCGTGACTTCCATCCTCTGAGGAGAAAAATAAACGTAGGATATATCATTACGCTTAAGTTTATGCGCAAACATAGATGCACTCTGTATCCCTTTTTTTAATAATGCGATGGGGCGGAGATCCGACAACAGACAGTTCCGGCGCAAGATATACTTGCCTACAGTTATTACGTACAATATCTCTAAACAATTTCTGACCTTTCACCGTCGTTTTCAAATAATATACGAATAAATTACCCATTGATATAAATGAGGTTACAAAATAATTCAAAAATATTTGATATTATTTATTAAGAACATAAAAAAGGACAGTCCTACATCTTAAAAAACCAACGTCAATTCATGCAAAATAAACAGTATTGCAATGGCGATAAAAGTATACCTAAATAGGCAGCCAGGTCTGTGTTAAGAATTTAAATTAGCATGCAAACAATGAAAACATTTGCGAATTAATAAAGGAACTCGGTATTCAAGATAGCGCTTACAAATGATCAATAACTATTATACATATTCATGAAGGATGATCGATTCGACTATTTGAAATTTTAGTTACAATTTAGAAAAAATGTTAAGCAATCTTTATATAATTCTTTAACGTTGATTAATTGTTTCAGTAACGGTCCGGACCTGAATGTCAGTGATTGTTCCAAGCATAAACGATTTTACGGACCGCGATTTCTGAGAAACTGGGTCCAATCCCTGAATCAGGTTAATAAAAGGTTACAGGCGAAAATTTCTCAGTCACAACTCGGAGTACAAGAGACTGTCTTTACCCACGTGTGCCTCGGAAAGCACGTAAAAACGTTTGTCTTGGGCCTGATCTTTGATCTCTAAATTGAGCACACACTTGTGCACTATAAATATGGTCTGCAGAGTTGGCTTGCCTTGAGAAGAAATCGGGTAGGAGGGCATAATTATGCCTTTAATGTTACTTACTTTTTCCAAATAAAGATCACCAATAAAAGTTCAATTTCTATGTTCAACATTACCGCGACCGCTTCTAGGGACTAGAAGCAGTTTTGACATAAATGCGAGTTAGATACCAAAATTAGTCTTAGATACGCTACATTCATGGAAATATTAAAACAAAAAGTCATGTATTATATAATTAAAAGTGACTACTTGGGTAGTCTACACCAATGATTGATAATGATAAATATTTAGACACTAATTATATTATTAAAATTGTATGATATTGATATTCTTTATTATTAATTGATTATATGTCTCATTTTTTTTTTAGTATTTTAGTTGAAAGCAATAACTGTAACTTGACTTTTGTGCGTTTCGTTTAATATTGTATAACATAAGGGACTGTGATATTTTTACAATTATATGACAGTAGTTTTGCAGTCATATTATTAATTACTCAAACATTGTATCAAATTAACAGAAGGAAATTTAAGAACAAGCAGTGAGGTAAGATGCGTCCAATTTGTGTCTATTTTAAGAATGCGTGTCTTCAAAATCTATTCAATGTTTACAATGTTTATGTGCACATATCAATTGACACGTATCTGTGAAAATATGCGTTTATTCATGAAATCGTGTCGAGTGGCTAAGTTTATTCAAACCACAAATTAACAAGTAGCAACATTATTTGCTGGAGATCACGTGGTATATTAGCAACATCGAGTTTACTTACGTAATCAAATAAACAGAGTACAAGTCAAATAATACAATATCCTATGTATTAACTTTGTAACTGAACGTACATGTATATGTTCAGCTGATATTTGCTGAAGTGATGTAATACTTAATGTTGGTGCAACAAAATAATTGTAGCTTATGTCTTTAATGTTATTCTCGGAAGTCATATTTAAATATGAAATCATCTTAGTCATCAAACACCTACCTCACTGTGGTCTTGTTGATCTCTCATTCCATGACATGACGAAGTCGGTTTAATTAAAATGATTGATCACGTAAAAACGAACGTTTCCTTCCTGTAGTTAAATTCATATTTTGTTACAGTGGCCTTGATAGATCAGCGTATATCTTGCAAAAACTTTTGGAACACCTTTTGTGCAATCACTTGACATATTCCTTAGTCTAACCTTTATTATTTGATGTAAGCATAATATATCAAACGGTAAATATTTCCAATTGCAATTTCTCTAAGTATACCTAACAAAAGGCGCGGTCACGCTCCATCCGGCATATCGTAATTTCTCCAAGTCCAAGGTGCCAATGTCATTGCCAAGGTTACAGATAAGCGGTTCGTCACGGCGCACGTTTAATTGCATTCCAGAGTTATCGTTTGTTGCATCACTGCAACGTGATATCGAAGTGCGCCTTTTATTGCGATTTCATTTGCACCGTAATCACTTTTTCTTCGTATTCTGATTGAAGCGCGATGCCAGCCGTAAAAAGAGGCTACAAAGGACTTCATTTAGATATTCCCGTCTGCTGACTCTATAGACGATGGAGTACTTTGAATTTATTTATGTTATCAAAGTGACTTGATTCAAAAGCATTTTTATTTTATGACTTTATAATTATAATTTGTTGATTTTTGATGCGGTAACAATAATTTTAGTAATCATTGTATTTATGTAATATAATTTTATTATTAATGTAAAAATGATTTATTTTGTTTGTTTAGAATTGTAACTCATTTTAGACAATACTGGTACTTTAAACCTTATTACACGAATCAAACGTTTTCAATCAGGGTAAAACTGTGGGCGAAATGTAATATTATGTTAATTAAACCACATTATGCCTCATTTGTATGGGAACATTAAAGTGATGGCGTTTAAGTCGGCACCATCAATAGAACTTTCTAATGTGTTTGTGCAAAACAATCGGAGTATCCGTGAGACGTCATGTGGAAAGTCACCTTCAGTCACGAACAGTTATGTCACAAGTTCATGCATTCCGATCGCTTCCACGTTGTGCATTCGCCACACTGAATGGCTGCGCCCGCACCGCGTGCGCGACGGCCGTGCGGCGCAAATGCTTCGTTTATTGATTCAATCAGACGATATGGCAGTCGTTATTCTTTTTAATTACGATGTATGTCGCAGAGCTGTTACGAATTGAGAACCCACATTCCAACGAGATTTCAAAAATCTACTACGACTTCAGCAAATGAAATATTATAGGTACTAGTGGATATCCGACGTTAAAAACTTAAGTTGCATCTTTTTGATGAAAAGTTTCACAATTATCGTATCTTACTCAGTAATACGAAACAAAACGCACAATGTGCTTATCATTTTAACTGTTATAAATCATGTAATTTGCCTGAATACTTTCGCGCCAATAACGTCTTGAATTTTTCTTTTACGAGCCTTCAGTTAACTTCGCCCTGTGTTTTTGGTCATTCTTGCAAGCGAATTTTTAGCCTTAATTAAATAAATTTAGCTAAAGTTTAACTTTTAACACTTGTGGTAATTGTAACATTACATTTTACTCAAATTACAATTATTGTTGTATAATTGTAATGCTATTGTACTAAAGATTATTAATACTGAACCGACTTCGGAAATGGACGAGGTGCTCAATTCGCCCGTAGGTATATACATAGGTGTGTCAGTTGTAACTGTTTACCTTATTAACCGATTCTGTTTTTTTTTGTTTTTTCTATTGGTGTATATATTTTCCAGTTGATCTAATCAATGCGATTGATATTGGAGATTGTTGAAGTTTTTATTTGGTGCGTACATTCTAGCATTATTTTTTATGATTTGTCGTTTTATCTATATATAAATTTAATAAAAGGTTTAGTAAAGATTAGATGTTTTTTTATTCCTTTCTGTAAAACAAAATTAAAAAACGATTAACTGAATTCTACAAAATGTTATATACGCAGCAGAAATAAAAACGACTCTAGGCTAGATTGGGTTCGTGAGTTGGTTTCTAAAAGCCAATTATCATCGTATCGGAAGTGAATTCGACTTGTGGATGTGGCCACAAGTTTCTTACGTATCCGTTGATAGGATCAACACTAGAATCTTTAATTATATTAAATCAGAAGCGTGAAGTATATACATAGATCCAGTATAAAATAAGAGTCTTAAGGATATATTTGTAAGGAATTGCATCACATACAAATTGGTGATCTAAAAATTATAAAAGTAATTGTAATATAACCTCAATATAGCTCTTTTTTTTAACACGCTTATATTAGCTTCACTAGTTACTATGTATGTAAGAAAATCTTGGAATCTTAATTTGACCCACTTCCCGGTCTTCGATTAGGATGAAATTTTGCACACGCTCTGAGTTCTGATGACAATACATGACTAGCTAAGAAACGTCATTACAAATCCAATATGGCGGCCTACCCAAGATGGCGGACTGGCTGTTTCAAATCCACCCCATGATATGGATATCAAATGAAAGAGTTTCCTGTCAGGAATACGAAAAAAATAATAATCACGTGAATTAAATCCAACATGGCGGACATCCAAGATGGCGGATTGGCTATTTGAAATGCATCCCCATGATATGGATATTAAATGAAAGGGTTTGCATTTGTAATTTTTAGTGCGTGCTAAAACCGTGTTTTTTAGTATTTTAAACTATTCTTTTTAACAGTAAACCTCAGTAGCGGGACTTTTTTTAGTGTAAGTTTTTTTTGGGTTGTAGCTGAAACATCTCATTCGATTCTATTAGATAAGATCTACGAAATCAATATTATAAAAGTGTTTAAGTAAAAATTAGTATCTTACGTATGGGACGTTTATTAAATTTCGTCGATATAATTACCAGTTATTAATATTTCCTACAGCCCCCATGTATATGGGCGATCGTGACCACTTACCATCAAGTGGCACATTTACCCGTCCACGTATATTATAAAATAATACAGCAAATAGTCAGATTATGTGTTTCATTTGCGTATGAGTTTGCAGTCATACAAGTATTTATTTTATTTTATTTATCAACGAGATTACAATAATGATCAGTAGTCGTCATACGTCATAGATCGAATTCTAAGATACAGGACATCGTCCACAATGATTTACTAAATGTTGTAATTGGTAGAGTTCTAAATATTCAACACAGCTGTTCGTATGCGCGCCCCGTAGAGGTAGAATTAACAATATTTTACATATGGGTTTTACTTGGCTGATACCCAAAACGGGACGATTTCCAACACTGTAAATCAAGTAAAGTTCATGTCACATCAAAATAACAACCTGCCCGGCTACGTACGGATATAATAAGTTTTATATAGGAAATACAAACAATAAAAAAAAACTTCTTTGGACAACCTAGACAGAATATCTCACTAAAGTTACATCACAATCGGATCTATAGTTTAACTTTATTTCCACTCCCCTAATTTATTATTACTAATTAAATGAGCTCTTTATAATATCATCATCCTCCTGCCCTATACCAATTTACTTGGGGTCTGCGCACCATGTCTCCTTCTTCCATACTTCCCTATCATTATCATCTTTCACACAATCCATCCATCTTTTTATTGGCTCCCTTCCTCTATATCCATCTATTCATGCTCCAAGACCTCCCTCACAATATGTTCCTCATTCCTCCGCATAACATGCCCATACCATGATAGCCGCCATAGCTCTTTATAATATATTTTATTTCATAAATAAAAATGTATTTTCTGTTTTTTCAATTCAGATAATAGTTCCAAAAGTTTACTTCTGAGATGTAGTCACTTTAGTCACATATTTCCCGTCTTTGTCAATTTTGTTCAAACAATGTCTTCTACAATTACAACTACATGACATTTACAATCTGATGCGTAAAATTACTCAGTCGTTGAAATTGTTTGTATTATATAATAAAGAACAGATATATTTTTTCAAAAAAATAAGTTGAGTATATGTTGCTGTTAATTTGTAATTTAGACTACATAAAGCATTATAAACATTAAGTTTTAATAAGGTCATCGTCTCTCAGAATAACGGTTTAAATAAACTTTTGGCTGATTGTATTGTCACCAACGAGTCTAGTATCAAAAGCGTGCCGATCCAGCTCAATAAGATTGGAAGACTTCCATTTGTTTTATTTTACTCGTACTATTATACTTATAATAAGTTTTTGTATGTACAATAAAGTATAATTTCATAAATATCACCCCCATCCGCAAAGCATCCAAAGCATTTAGCTGCCACCGTTCCCGTTGTAAAGTTATATAAAAGCTTATAAAAACAAGCTGATCGTTTTAAATTCGATGTATCTCTTCATCGCTTCGCTCCATCACTGTGATCGTATCACTTGCTATCGGGTGCGGCGTATCATTATCGGCGATCACGTACGTGGTCACATTACGAACCCATTTGTTTATATGCACCGGCTCACCGCGGACCGATTACCATTGTATCCAAGTATGAATATAAGATTATCCTTTTCGATTTTAAAGGATATTAACAATAAATGACATTGGCGATAAGGCTTTGCTCGAGCATGTCTCGGTAGCTTCAACACACGCATCAGACATTCTACTTTCAAGCAATGACTGCATTGACATGTAATTTTCTTATTCATCGTTTTCCCATGGAAGTAGTTTTAGTGGCTTTATCGGCATTATATTTTTAGAGTACTTAAATTAATAGTTAGTGATTTATGTGTGAAATGCGAACGGGCAAAACTTTTAAGATTATGCCTACGAGGAGTATTAATTAAACGTACAATTAATGACTTCCGTTTAATGGCTTACGTCAGAGTGACTGCTTACATAAACATTACAACATTACAGTGTATACATTACATTTTACATAATTGTCCCAAACGGATGGATGGATTCGTGTGAATTACCCAAAGGAATGTGCATACGGCACAAGGTCAAGGATGAATTTGTATATCTTAAATTATAAATGATTTCCAACAAATTATTATGTTATAAATACCAAAAACAAACGTATTAACTTGTACAGAAATCGTAAAAAGTCTAAATAAAAGAGTAAAAACTTCAGGGTAAACTTTGCTAAACAAGGCTGCACGTGAGGTGCTCTGTAGGCTGGTCACGTTGAATTTTGGCGAACATTTGGCGAAGTTCGTCGAGCACGTGACCGACGAACGTGACCGATATCCCGGGAGAAAACTGAGGGAGGTGAGTTAGAACACTTGGAATATTCAGTATCGTTTTATGAATATTTATGATATTGAAAGTAGTTTGGATCGATTCAGAGTGATGCAAGACAAACTTGTACCGTTAAGTATAATTAGTATTAATTTGAAGATTAGCTATTACAGTACAATTCAAACTTATTAACGGCATGATGATTAATTTTTTTTTTATTGCTACGTGTTAAATTTGAACAAGAAATGAATTGCAATCTTTTAGATATATTTTTTTATTCTATTACAACGTAGGTATTAATAAAACGGAGCAGTTTTCTTACGTCTCCAATATATTTTTCTGCGGAACTCTGAATAAAGGTTTCAAGGGTTGAATGTTAAAGGGCTTCGAGGGCTCGCATACCGAAAATAGAATTGGCATGATAAATTCAGCCGGTTTCCTGTTCCTCGTAGTGCTGAATATTATATAAAAAATCTTTATTTTTTTGTTAATTTTAGGTAGGGAATGGGAATTGACCTTAGTATCGCTATTGCCATTTAAAAATACAACTGTATTTAACATTACTCTCACAAATAAATTGGTTATTAAGATTTAATATTGATACATAATATAATGCAGGTGGCGCGAGCGAACGAGCAAATTGACCATCTAATTAAAAGTGGTCATTACCATAGACACTGTAAGTAATATTAACCATTCCTAACATCGCCAATGCACCACCTCCACAATGCACAACATTGGAAGCTAAGATGTCAGGTCCCTTGTGCCTGATAGATTATATGATGAACGAGTCGTACATACCCAAACGGGTTTGCACAAAGTAAATTTGGGCAAAACTACGTTTCAACGCTTACACTATTAATCCTCAATTCAATCGAAAAATAAATAATTTCATTTGTGCTCAATTCAATTGTAATCATATGGTTTATCTTATTTTTAATTATTATGCTTATGTTTAATTCATATTTTCAATAATTACATTGTGTAATATGATAATGCATGGTGATACTACCTGTAAGTAGCAGAACTTTTGCCTTGATAATTTTGAAATGTAATTTTTTATTTTTTATTTTGGATGTGATATTGTATCTACTGTTGGTTGTCCTAATGAAAATAAAATAAAATCCTACTACCAAGTAAATCTAGGAATTTATACTGGACAATATCTTAAAATAAAAATGAATGTTGCTATATTTAAGGTTAATAGACTTCGTACACACTAAATAAAAATATACTTTATTCAAGTTCACAAAGTTCATAAAGCTCTTATATAAGTAACTTTTTTACGGTTATTTGACGAGGTTAATTTAAAGATAAAACCGAACACAAAAACTACCACCGGATCGGAATGTAGACTATGCTACTAATACCGGCAAGAAAGTAAGTAGTTACTCCTTTTCTTCAATCAAAAAATGTACATGTACTCGTAGTAAACCATGTAAGAGATCACCATGAGACCCGAAACATACAGGTATTTTTTAAGGAAGATATTTTATCCTACATTTTGTGTTATAGCTCGCAATTATACAAAAATCGTGACTGGCATGATACATCGAAAAAAAAAGTATTTTCCATTAAACCAAACACATCACGATTCGGTACTAATGAACATTAAAAAAGAACAATGCTGCAAGCCAAGGTAAATAAAATGTTTCAACGCAAATATCTCAGAGTGAAGATATTAATTTAGTCTAGATATTTACTATCTCTGCCAAACAATAAATCAATAACCTCCGCATAAATAACATAAAAACCAAAACACTTTGGCTCTTGATCAAATGCATTACTGACTCATTCCACTAAATATATTTCTGTTCCAATATTATTTATATCTTGTCACTCTCTCTTTATCCTATTATATGAAAGAGAGAATATACTAACACAAGAAAACCCATACTTAAAGGGCGATAGTCCATCAAATCAAATCGAAATAATCTTTACGCAAGTAGGCTCTTGAGAGCCCATTTAAATCATTTTACAGGATTCAATTAAGTTTAAAGTTACCGCCGATTCGGAATTCAGATTCTGACCAGAAACTCAGTATTTACTCTTTTCCGATAACCAGTGACAAAGATTATTAAATACAACAATTGAATTATTACTTATCCCGGATGGAAATCACAAAACTATTTTACCATCTAACTGATTATAATCCTTTGAATAATACGCCTTATTAATCAAAATTTCCTTAACATGTGATATAAATTTAGCAATTGTCAAAGCTAAATGTATTTAAGGAACTTTACTATAGTGGAGAACACCTTGTCAAAGGCAGGATGAACTAACTTTGCGAAGATGGACACCTGTTATATTTTTTTCTTTACTTCTCGTGTTTCTACAATGTTTGTTAGTTTGGTAAATTAATTTGATGCCACCGTCAGTGTACTAGCTTTGTCAAAAACATCCCATAATCAAAAATCAAAATATAAATCATTCGACTAGGCTTTTACAAGCACTTTACATCGTCATTTTATAGCACTATATAGAAAGCAAAGAAGAACCGGATCAACCAACATTTGAGATACATTATGTTATTTAAATACAAAGGAAGTAATTATCTCTAAGATTGTAAATAGCCCTAACGCCTCTTTTTGATGAATGAATATAGTTTCTATGCAGCAGCATTAGCCCAAAGTAATTTATCATAGGACAACGGTATAAAAATATCTGAAATATAATAACCAAGCAGTATCAATGTCAGCTACTACCAAACCTTTCTAATTGCATATGTTACGAAGCTGAGTCTACTTGCAAAGGGGGACAAATGCGAATTCCTTATATATTTGAATCTAAAGTAATGCCTAAAAAACTGTATTATCAGTTGCGCTAAGTATTTATTCGCCCAAAATTAACTGAAACCGCTGTTGTTTTACATTTAGTAAGGTAAACTAAGAATTTTGTTTTACAAACGAAGATCATCATCGAACGGACCGTAAACAAAAAAAAATGCTTTATTTATTTATGCAAGAATATTGTTCCTCGCCAGTCTTATAAGCGATCCCCATTTATCTAAATTCACACCAACAGGCATGGTATTATATTACAGACACTAGAAGTATACAAGCACCTAAGTTTATGTTAAGCTCGTGGACGGTTAGCAGCACATTGAAAAATGTGGCTGATGCCTTTTACGACGCCTATATCAACGGACAATTATCCAGCAGGTGATCCATTTACGACTTGTTCTGTACACTGTAATTTATTTCCTCTATATATTTAATGTCGCAGCATTTAAATATGCAATAAAATAAATAATCCACAAATGTCTCAGTGCTGGGAGAAGGGCTTATTCCACCATAGCATTGCGAATTGGAGGATATACATGTGGCTAAATTTCAAATAAATACGCGTTGATTCGGAGACGATTTATACACACAAATTAGGAACATGATAATTTAGTGTTCTGCCCTGGAACCATATCGAGTTATAAGCTACTAAGTTACGCTCTAATAATTAATTTGAAGTATAGTAACAGCCTGTAAATGTTCCCCTTTTGGGATAAGGCTTCCATCACTTTTTTGAAGAGAAGGTTTGGAGGCTTACCCCACCATGATTTTTCTTTACGAGCTGGTGAATACACGTGTCACTCTTATCCATCACATGTAGGTACCCGATGTATTACTTCACAGCCGAGCACGAAATGAATCATAAACAAAATTTAATCACATAATTCAAATCGGTGGTGCTTGCCCGGGTTCGAAACAAAAATCATCGGTTTAGATTGACGCCTTCTAATTACTGGCTTAAACTTAAATAGCAATACCTTATCCAAATACAAAACTTGAGCCAAATCGTTAGAACTGTTACCGAGATACACGAAATAAACGTATAAATAGAAGAATTGCTCATTTTATATTATGAGATAACGAAAAATAAATGACGCATTGGACAATGTTAATACTGTGATCATTAGTCGTCTCTAGTAGCGATGGACGCTCAGCCTGCAGGGCTAATGCAGATGACGCTAGCTTCATTGAGAAATCTGCGTCAGTAGTACGTGTGCCGGGACGTTGCCCTTATACGGTTGCGAGAGAAATGTGAACCGTGCCAATTTTCAGTTGTTTTCCTTTTGTTTACTAAACTATTATTGGAATAGCACCTCAGAATCGGACGCGGCTTGATTGTATTTACAACACCGAACTCGCAAAATAATATGCGTTTTGAAAATGGAAACTAACAAATCTATTAGTACTGGTGGTCGTCGGTCGAAATTCGTCCATAATCAATTGCTAATAAAGTTTACAAGATACATTAATTCAAACGATAGGAAAAAATAGGCTCAGCTTAATGATACTTTGCCATTATTACAATAAAAAACGAGCCTTCCAGTAGTCGCATATGACATCTCACCTTGGTAATAAACAATAATAACATTATATCCTCTCGTGAAAATTCATGCTATTTTTGATTTAATCAATAATGGTACATTGGTCAAAGAAAATAGCGCGCGCTACCCAGGCTTCCTGTTGCACAGTGTGTGATAATCTGTGGCAGTTAAACAGACAGTCATATACCTCTCTGATTTGATATAAATGTTAATAACACGTAACAACATCATACTACCATCCACGAAAGTGGAACAGTACTAACGCTTAAACGGGTTTAAGCCGCGCGGAGCAGCTGAAGTTCTTACAAAACAAATTACATTACGCTTAAGTTTCCTATCAAGCAAGCGTAGCCAAAACTAAAAGCACGTGCAAAACCTACGCGATACCCAAAGTTATTTTTTGGCCTTTATAATAATTGTGGGTGATCTGATGCAACAGATAGCTTCGGTTCGTTCATTTGTAACCTACAAAGGGCCTTAGGGCCAGTGGAGTAGTAGTGGAGAGTCCCATCAATTAGGCAGCGTAGAACAAAAATTTAGAAACAAGGCTTTAAAAAAATAATCGTTAATGATGAATGATGGCATATCTTTGACATATAGTAAAAAACTCGTAGTTTTGAATAGAATTTCGTAGTGCTAGAAAACAAATATTTCAGGCACTTTTACCCTTCCCAGCTTAGAAATGGTAAAAGGTTCTCGAGACGTGTATTGCCCCGACATGGTTAAACAAGTTGAAAGTATTTGATCCCACGCCATAGAACACACATAAAATGCTGGCTAGATCTTGAATAATATATCTTTATTAATAAAACGACACTATTCCACTTAAGGTCTAATATCCACTTAAATTTTAGTTCCAAAATGCCGATACTACGAGTAGCTGCGTCTTTATTCAAAATGCAAATAAAAAATCCAATTATTTAATATCTGGAATGATATCGCATTAATTCAATGTCAAATGTTGTCTCTTGGAATAAAGTATAGGTCTCACACCATAAGGAGAATGTAAAGCTAAAAGAAGGATAGTCGGACCTAATTTAAATATATAGTATTACTACATAAGTAGACTATTGACGTGCGTGACAATGGTGATTTTAATTTCCTAAACTCTGAACTTTACATCATGTAATCAATAATTTAAAAAATGACGATAAAATAATTCATACAATTAGATATCGTTGGCAATAACAGAACAGTAATTAGATGCGTCTAATTAAAACTGGCGTCAGCAACGTCGGATATCGGTCAGGAATAGCTTGGAGACGTGCCAGGCGCGGGCGCACGGAAACGGATGTGACGTCACACCTGTCAATGTGTAATGCAATAGCGATGAACGATTAACATTGAAAGTTAGACATTTCGGTCACGTACTTAATATTTATAGTCTCTACATGCACGTATCAAATTAATAGCAACTGGCAATGACGCCCACGTCTGTTGCTAATTAACTTATTTATGTTTCAAATCATTTAGCCACCCACGACCTCGTAGCTTTTTCAAAGCCTTTTTACATACGTATAAAGGCGTAGTTCAAGGAGAAGGATTTAAGGCCAAGCCATCACAATCCTTCGTTGCGGGTTGGTTGGATCTACACTGGACCATTTTGTCTTTAAAATATTTGACTCTAATTATTTATCCGAAACTAGTTGTCGTCCAAAGCTTCGCTCGCGTTATAAGAGTCAGGTGTTAGGCATAAAAATAGTCTAAGTCCTTTCTTGAAGTTCTAGTTTGCTTCATACCAAATGTCATCTTAATCGATTCAGTTATTTGGTGGCGAAAGAGCAAGGGACAGGCAGAGTTACATTCGCATTTATAACATTGGTATAGAAGTATAGATAATTAAAAATGGAGTGGCAGTGGAGGGGTCTTTGCACCAGAACACATTCCCTTTAGAAATATTGAAACTTATATTTCATTAGGAAACGTTGGTCTACAATTTCCTGAAATGTTACTCATCACGCCCGAAGTCGTATACTCATTTTAATACCGATATCTTGTAACAAATATCAAACTAATATGACAAATTATCTCTACATAGTATAAAGCGATGTCGCTTCGCGCCGCTTATAAGCTTATCTTTTAAATTACGCAACGGATCTGAATGCGGTTTTCGTCAATAAACAGAGTGATTCAGGATTAAGGTTTACATATACATGCATGTTATAGAGAGAAAAGCCGAGATTGTTTTTTATGTTTGTTCTTCAATCTAAAAGTTGTCTAGGTATATGTAGACCCTTAAGCTCGCCTGGTTAAGTGCATTCATCACATATTCTACTGGCAAACAGAAAATACTTTGTGTTATTGTGTTTTATTACGGCTTGAAAGTCGTGTAACTACAGACACAAGGGATGTAACATCTTATTTTGCAAGGTTGATGGCGCGCTGGCTGCGTATGTTTGTGTGTGTGTGTGTGTGTGATTTTGTTTTATAATTTGAGGTTGTACTATGCCTTTAAGCATTGGCGCGGTTGAAAAGGTCGACCAGCTAATGCTTACAGCATCTAAAGATCCTTTACCTGCGCGAAGTTGTAATAGTTACTATAATATTATAGTTGTATTACCTATATTAGTCACTTTATTTTTAGCGTTACACGAAAATGTTATCAATAACAAACAGGAACAAAGAAACCCACAATCTTGCCACATAGCTCCTTGTAATAATAAGTAAAACATCCACAAAACAAACTTGCACCCGGTCGTTTAACCTGAACCTGAGTAAACACACAGGATCGGGCGTGGGAAGTAGCGGCGCGATAACGGGACTGTACGCAGGGTATGGTAGCCGACAGCCGACAGCCGTCAGCCCAGCGCACAGGCGATGGTAATAACTCGTGATTTAAAAATAAGGACAATTTTACAATAATTCATTGAAATTGACGTTTAAGAGGTTTCATTTATGACGTACCGCAGTCGTAAATTTGAATTTTGGAGTATAGATATTAAATAAAACGAAATGAATAAATTGCAAATACTAGCCAACTCCGGTGATATTTTAGTACACAGGTATATATACGACGATAGCCCGAACCAGTGAGAGATTAAACGCAGGAACATATACGTGTTTTCCGAAGTTCAGCAGCAACACTGCTAACTTAATCACTGAGCTGCTATTGAGAATTCCTTGACATAAAAACTCAATTTTTTTTTCCCGGCACAGTAAGTATTCGAATCTAGAACCATGTTCTGCAATTATATATCTGGAAAAACGTTTTGAATGTATTGAATGTAAACTATCATTATTATTGAAGAATCCTAACGATTTGTGGTATCATGTATGACAAAGGACAAAATAAAATGGACAACATTGATTTAAGTTTTCTCCTTTATCTACAAATAATGTTAATTTTGGGTGTATTAATATGTAGATCTTGTATGTTTTAAAACATGTAGGAATAACCACCTGAACACAGTAAAGAAATATACACGAATATGAAAAATATAATAATATTCCCAATTCGTAACGATTTCAATCAATCAATAATAAAAGTAAAAAAAAAAAAAAACATTTTTATGTAACAATTATCCTAATTACAGAAAATATATAAATGTTTATTATATAACGAAGGAAAACGAATTTAATGATAAAATATATATGATGCCTCCTGTGAGGATTGAACTCACGACCCCTGGTTTACGAGACCAGTGCTCTACCACTGAGCTAAAGAGGCGATGAAAGACATCGCCAAATAGTCGTTCATATTAAACAGCGGACTATGTTTAATATGAAACTTAAAATAATATACAAGTTAGTAACAATTATAATTATTATTTGTTTACGACCAATTATATTAATTCCAGGAATTATTACAACGTTTTATAATTAATAATCAATTCTTAAAAGTCATTAAAATTGTTTTTTTAACATTTTACTATGCTTAATCTTTAATTAAAATTCATAGTTAATAATAATATCCACATACCTTATATCTCTCAATGCATTATCTGTAAGAGAATAAAATAAATTACAAATAGCTGGAAGCCAATTATATGCACAAGTATTTCTTCATATAATATAAATACGTGTGTAACAAATTCAATTCACTTAGAGTGAACTAAGAAACGAGCCGTTACTATTTAAATATAAAAAAAATAATACTCAAAAATTCATAAATTTGATATAAAAGATTTGCCGAAACCCGGGATCGAACCAGGGACCTTTAGATCTTCAGTCTAACGCTCTCCCAACTGAGCTATTTCGGCCGATGAATATGTATTCAAAATAGTGCAACATATAACAGTTGAATGGAAAATTTACATACTTTCTTTCATAATAAATAAATCAAATCTCATTGTATGTTTCTCATGTTCTGTAAAAAATAATTATAAAAATTGGACCAGAACAGCATAAAAAATGTTCTACTATAATGCAAGGAAAAACTGTTTATGCTACCTCTGTGGAATTATTCAATAATAATTGCTATTGTATGACAATGACAGTGCGACTAATGCAAAATAAATAAAAAAATCATTACATATAATTTTGTTCTGAAATAATTCCTTCTACTAGCCAGTCCTTCGTGATGGGAACTGATGGATGTTGTAGTATTATATTCATGTGTTTACTTATAGTTAATCACTACATTTAGCCATTTAAATGTTTTAACTAACTTTTTTAATATATTAATGTTTTCAGGTAAGTTATTGTTAGTACACAAATAATTAAAATAAAAGAAAATCTATTAAGTTATTACCAGCGCCACCTATTAAGCTCTGCGAATACTAAAACAGCAATCATTCTAAATTGATTATTTTATCATAGAGGGCACTTTATTAACTTCACAGTATGAATAAATCGTTAAATTTTCAAATATCAATTACGGCAATACTTTGATGCACTTATTTTATAATAATTATTATTTGAATATAAATGCATTATATTATAAATACTTTCTGGCATATCTCGACCGAGTTCCAATTCGAGCTTCCAGTTTGTTTTGGAAAATAGCTCACAGGTACAAATAGCAGTATCACAGTGCTGTTTGATTGCGAAAAGACCATTAATATAAATTTGGTCTAATATTTACTTAGATTTAGGAAATTAATATCTAAGGAACTCATACGTCCTTTTGTAACAAATTGGTAATTTTAATTCTAATTAAACATTTTAGCAAGATGTATAATTAAGCTATCTAAATACTTATCCCTTTATTCTTTGAAAACAGAAGCCTATGTGTTTCCTTGCTATCAACTCTACAATTATTTTTATACGACTCTTATATTTATATTTTATAATAAAGCTTTACATTAAGAATTATATAATGAACTTAAAAATACATATATGCATTACCCGGCTCTTCAACCTGGACAGCCTTGTCTTCAGCCACCGCACTTGCATCATCTAAAACAACACCACATTTCTTGTAGAGGTTGCTGCGAAACTGCTTTAATTTCTGATCTTCTTGAAATGCTTCTATTTCATCCTGTAAAATCAATGTAATGTTATGGAAAATATATTTCAAGGTGACATATAAATGTAAATATGTAATTATTTATTTTATAAATCAAAATTAAATTGTGATTTAGTGGTGCAGTATTTCAAGATGAAAAATTAGTGGTCGAACATTGAAAATTAAAATAATGGCGGGGATTTGTTACATTACCCATTTCTCTTTTACTTGGACGTTTATCATTTACTACCATTCATTTAGGTATCTGTCCTACTAATAATGGTATAATATACAAAGAGAACCAAATAAGGATAGGCATATTTCTTTAAATATCTAATTTAAAATTATATATCGCGCATGTTTATACTCTACTCTTTCTAAGCTAAAAGGATCTGAATGAAATTAAGTACAGAGATTTAGGAAAAATGTAATAACACCTGCACACCTCACTCACACGCGGGCATAGCTAGCGGGTGGAAACTAGTTAATAGCGTAAAATATGCCAGTTAATAAATTGGATGAAAATATACATTTCCATGAACTTACCTTGATATCTTTTAGTCTTGTATGTGACCTGCTGGAATAACACTGACGAACGTGATAATCTGACCAGCTGACTGGGTCAGGTTGCGTTACACATGGAGCTGAGTTCCGAACACTTATGCAAGGCACTTTATCACTAATCTGGCGTAACTTTTTATTCATGATAGGTGATTTAGCTGTATCTAATGATTTTAATGTTTTTTTTGGTTTCGCGACATATTTTAACCTGCGTGGTTTATTAGGAGGCGTCTCAGGTTCATAATCCTGTAGAACAAAAGGTAATTCCCTATAAGAACCCGAACAAAAATTTGAAGAACTTGGTTTCGCGCCATCAAGCAGAGAAGATGAGTTTTCGTGGCGCGTAACATTCGAATTCGTTTTTAAATTTGGACGCGACTGGTGTCCGACGACATTATATACTCGTGGCATTACTCTACCGTAAGTTTTACTACGTTTATTATTAGACCCATCCATTTTATTTGGCAAAATCTCATATAGTATAAAAATATGTTACAATAACAAACTAATTGAACCCAGCGCGTTCTTATTGTTATGACTTATGACATATTAAATTTTGACAACAGTAATCAAAAGTGACATTGTGGTTTTATAAAAGCTATTCTGTGTAAGCATAACTCAAATTTATACAGCCTAAATTCAAATTGTATTTGACGGCATTGCGTTTTTTTTTGTATCATGTTTGAAGTAGTGCTGTTGGCCCTACTGGCCTTTACAGCGTCACCGAACGTTGGGGTGAGTGTTAAAACTCTGCCGTAAGGTGAACCCTTTTGGGCTCGAGAGTGACATTCGTCCTGAGGGTGTCTCCTATGAGATCGCACCTCGGCTCAGAATGTAGTCGGTGGGGTGTGAACACTTGAAATTTAACACTGATAGAATCTACTGACGTCACGGCCTCCTCCGTGACGTCACTAATCTGGGTCCTCGTTTCCGCCGGCGGAAACGCTGTGCGTGTGAGGTGTGTAGTGTGTTTTTATTCCCTACTAATGGCGCGTTTGCGATAGTGAAGCTATCGTCATTGTCGTTCAGGACGTGCATAGGTTGTCTGAGTCTGTTAGGTAGATTACCTCTGATGGAGGTGTATTAGCAAGCTCGTGCTATCAACGGATTGCTGTGTTGTTTTGCTCTCTCGAAATACGCCGTGGAAAGTATTTTGAGATGTTTCGCGATGTAATGTCGAAGTCTTTGTCGAAGTCTTTGTGAAGGTCGACATTACGGATGTACCACGGGGAGTCCGTGGCGATACGAAGGAATCGATTTTGAATTACTTGTAGTTTGTAAATTTGGGACGCTTTGATGTGGGCAAAGACAGGGCTCGCATAAGTCATGATGGGACGAATGCAGGCTTTGTATAGTGTCTTTGTATGATGTCGTCTTATTTCTAAGGGACATTTTACTCCGCCCGCATAACATCACATACAGTCTTTCTAGTACGAACGCTGCTCTGTTGCGGACTCTAGTTATGTGGGAGTAGAAATTTAATTTTCTGTCTAGGGTGACTCCTAGATATTTGACTTCCTCGATTCTCCATTTCCTAAACCAGTCGCCTAGTGCGTTGGCTGCGGATTGGAGTCGTTTTGTGATTACCTCTGTTCAGGTCGATGTTGAATATAATGCGGTGTCGTCCGCGAATAAGGCTAGGTTAACCTTTTGTGTGACGTTCGGTATGTCATTGGTGAAGAGACAGTACAGAATCGGGGATAGCGCGAAGCCCTGAGGGACTCCAGCCCTGATGGGGCGTGACGAGGACAGGGTACCTTCGACTCGGTAGCGGAAGGTGCGATTCATCAAGTAGTCCCGTATGATGAGAACGAGTCTGTCTGGCAACCCTAGCAAGTGTAGTTTATATAATAAATCATTGTGCCAGACTTTGTCGAATGCTTTCGCTACGTGGATGAATAGGGCCCCTGTGGTGGTGGCTTTACCGACGGCGAAACCTTTTAATATGTCTTCCGTTACGCGGTGGACCTGATTGACGCACGAGTATCCGGCTCTGAAACCGAACTGTTCGTTTACCATAATTTGTTTGGCCTGTACGATGGTCTTAATCCTAGCTAATATAATTCTCTCGTATACCTTTCCGAGAGTGCTCAGTAAGCTGATGGATCGATAGCTCGTGGGCTGATTCCTAGGTTTCCCTGGTTTTGGGATTCCTATTACTATAGCTTCTTTCCATTGGTCAGGAAAGGAGTAATCTGCCAGAAGGGCATTAAATATTAGCACTAGCAGTGCGATGAGTTGCGGGAAGCGCTTAACGGCTTTATTGGTTATCCGGTCCGCACCGGGACACATTTGAACTTGAAGAGCCTTGACGATCGATCTGAGACGGCATTGCGTAATATACTGTAATATATACTTAAAGGAGAAAGTCAAATTTAAAATTTGAAGCATTGGCTTCAAACCACGTTCTATAAATCTGTATACCTTAACTTGTCTGGAGTATAAATATTAAAATAAAAATAGAAAAGGTTTGAGTATATATTTGAAACAGCTGCTAACTGACATAATTTAATTTACTCTAAGTATGTTTTGTGATTTTCTTTCTTAATAGAAAATAGTTACATCTTATTCCGAAGCCGTTGTCAGGACACCATTGACATCCATTATTATTGAAGAATTGTCAGTACCGTAGCAACAGTACTGACAATTCCTCAATCTCCCAGTTTATTCAAAAAATATCACATTTAGTTTATCAAAATCATTACTAATGAGGGTTAAAACAGGCAGTGGCTGAAAGTCTGCCAAATACATTTTCTTGAGTGTATAACACACTTTCTAACCAAATGGCTCTTCCATAAAGGAAAAACAATTTCTTTTAAATACATGCCTCATGCATGACCAGACAAAGAAATTAGTTTTACTTGGTACCTTAGGACAATTTACATATTTATTTAATTGAATAAAATATCTATATTATACTAATATACAGGGTTATTGGTAATTCAACGTATTCCCATTAGGAGGTGATAGGGGTGACTATTTGCGATAATTTTAACCCCCATATGCATGATGCAAAAGTGAACCATTTTTGAGTTATAACGTTTTTTAGATTTTTTCAAAATAAGTCAAAAATGCAACTTAAAAAATTTATAAATCCTCATTAAACATGAATCTACAGAAAGGAATTCTTCTTTCAGTATCCTCTTCGTAGAATTTACAAATACTACCATTATTGTTTTGTAACTTATTTATTTTTAAATAAAATATTTTGTAACAATTTTAACGCTTAGTAGTTTTATTTATTATAAGCAATTTTAACTTTAATAAAGATAGAAAAAAAACTATTTATCTACATATGATCTTTAAAAAACCTTAAATATATACAATCTGACACAAACAAACATATTTATTTGCCAAGCAATTCATTATGTTTTGTTTCATAAATTTTTTTTGC
Organism: Vanessa tameamea; assembly: GCF_037043105.1. NCBI lineage: Eukaryota > Metazoa > Arthropoda > Insecta > Lepidoptera > Nymphalidae > Vanessa > Vanessa tameamea. The sequence goes on from NC_087323.1 coordinate 518,081, forward strand.
TTCAATAAGGTATTCATCACACAGTGCCGTTATTTGCTTATTTACACTGAAAATTAAGTCTTCAGATACAGTGGTTTGTTTTTTGTTCTTCTTGATATAGTCATTTTGAATGTCCTTAACAGCATCTCTACATTTAATGTACAGACCTTTAGCACTTTTTGCTAGGACTTCTCTATGTTCCTTCGTCACTTTAGGAACAGGCACATACAATGTTGTTCCATCCTGTTGTGGATTCAAATTAAGTCCAGAGTTGTGTATTGCTTTTAAAACGTCCGGTATAACTTGAGGAAATGATGAAAAGTTTATAACAAGAGTTTTAGGGTTTTTCCTAACTATTTGAGCTAATTCTTGAAGTTCATAGTCTTTACCATCATACTTAATTGGCAATGTATCTATGGCTCCTGTCGTTGACCTCAGAGAAAGGTTTTTTGCAAAATCCTCCTTCATTTTCTCAATAGCATTTTGACATCTACCTTTTAATTTATCAACAGATACTAATTCTGACATCATCGTAGGATTTATCTCAATTTTACTTTTATCTTTCTTGTCTTTTCCTCTATCCTTTCCTTTAGCATAGTTTCTTGTAATTGTGCAATTTGTCCCCGTGTAAACAACTATTTTGCTCTCTCTTGTAAGGTTAGGTAATTTTCTTGTGTTAAAAAATATTGGAACAATGACTTTACTCAATAATCGTGTGCCCATTTTGATAATGTGAAAACTTAACAAGTGTTATTAATTCATAAAACCATTTAATTAAAAGCTGGAACTATAAATACATACTTTATTCGAGACCCCGGCCCCTGGTTTATTCTATTAAGTTACGTTTAACGTTTGGTTTTTGCTTCCTAAATCCTAACCTAGGTGTTCGTTTCTTTTCGTTTAGCTGTTAAAATATATTTAAAAATGAAATAAAGTATATATTAATGGCTATCATTTTACAAAGATTAGCAAATAATAAAATACAATCATTTTTATTATTAGTATTTTACAAATTAGGTAACAAGAGTAGTAGTTTCAAATAGAATGGATAAATTGAGTTACCCCATTAATAAATTCACCGTTAACGTTAAATGCTATACTCGAATCTATAAATAAAAGACTGTAAAAATTATTAGTATTATGATACATTTTGACTGCATATAAATTATTTTTGAATACTACTTTATTAAAGATAGGAAGTGGTATTTGTTACTTGTCAGTAACGAGAACGACTGAGATTGTCAAAATGACAAATGACATGTTTAGCTCTTCAGGATTGTAATATTTTATTTGTTTAAAAAATGTCTGTGTTATTACAGACAAGTAAATGTATTTTTAGAAAACCGTTTAATAATACATTTTGTAAATATGTATTCCTTAGAAAAAACTCCGGTAATTTAACCTTGTAAGTAATTATACAATCATATCACAAACAAAATTTATAGGTTATGTTTAACTTTCAGATGTTCCTAAAAAGTTTATAACATTTGATGAAGTAGTCGCTCAAAGAAGAGCGGAAGCAATGCGTAGTGTTGTCGTTCAGGTTAATTCCGATTCATCCTTCAATGAACTCTACGGCTACTGCTCTAAATATGCGTCAATAAAAGACATTCATCATTACAAAAATTCCGGAGGAGAGGTAGCTTGCATCTTTATACGTAACGAAGACCTTACTTGGATTGTATCAGTGGCGGATCCAGGATTGTCTTCTGGACTTGACCCCGCTGAGGATAAGGTTCAGCAAATAAACCACTAAAAAAGCTAAAAACATTTTATTTTATTTTCTGAATCCGCTACTGAATTGGAATCTTTTTATATTAGTTAAGCAAATTATTTATTTTTATTCTATTATTATTTTGATTGGCTTAGTGTACATGTAAATAATATTAAATTATTTCAATTTCAGCATTTTATGGTTATTGAATTTGCCTCAGAAGACAATCTTAAAGATGTGTTAAAATCTTGTAGTTCCCATAACAAAGACCATGATGTTATATCAGTGCAATCACCTTTTCTTTGGTTCAGAGCTGCTGTGGGTAATAAAGAAAAATTTGCAGCCACTGGGAAAAAGCTCGCTGTAAAGAATGGAACTGAGATTTGTAATGAGGATGTGTTATTGGAAGATATATTAAATTGTGAAACTGTATCAGATCAAATACAGTTACTATATGAAAAGACAACATTAAATGACTTGAGCATAAGACTCCGATATATTGTTGCAAGACAGGTAGTGTACTACATTTATAGGTGGCATAATGCAGTTTTGTTTTGTAATGTTGGTATAAGTGCCTAACGATGGCTCTAGACATTATATTGGTGCCAAATTTACCCATATAAGATATTTATTGTACAATAGTGTACATTTATACAATGTTAGTAATCACTAATACTCTATTTATATTAATTTTGTACAGGAGGATAGTTTGAGGATACAAGTATACAATATTAACTCATTTGCATTGCGTACAATAAAGAAAATAACAATTGATTAAGGTCTTCTATGTCATGTAGTGTAGATAAAAATATTTAACAGTAGTTTTACAGTAAAACTAAAACTAAATAAAAGTGGGTATGGTTGAAAGCAAGATTGAATTGCCGTTAAAATAAATTGCTTGTTTGAAAGATTTTAAGGTATACTCATATTTGTCTCCTGTTGAGGTAGCTTTAAATTAAATGGAAACTCTAAGATGAACATTTAAAAGTCTGTGATATTTCTGATTGCTTTTGACATTTAATTAGAATTTTTTTTGGAATGTGAATACGAATTTATAATTTTAACTCGATTACAGTTGGAGATGATATTCAACAGCCTCTATACAAATGTCAAGATTCAGCCCTTCGGTTCCTCTGTCAATGGCTTCGGAAGGATGGGCTGCGATCTGGACCTCGTCCTGATGAACTCAATAACGGAGGAAATGGTAAGGCTCCCGAGTTCAATTCACGATTCCTCTCTCGATGACCCCGACTCACGCGGCGGCGGCAGGGCGCGGCGTCGCGGCGCCTGGTGTTCCAGGAGAAGCGCAGCGCGCGGCAGCTGGAGCTGGCGGGCGCGCTGCTGGAGCTGCGCGTGGCGGGCGTGGCGCGCCTCACGCGCATCCTCAACGCGCGCGTGCCCATCGTGAAGTACGCGCACGAGTACGCGGGCCTGCACTGCGACCTGTGCTACAACAACTCGGCCGCCGTGCACATGTCGGAGCTGCTGTGGCAGCTGGGCGAGCTGTGCGCGCGCGCGCGGGCGCTGGCGGTGCTGGTGCGGCGCTGGGCGGCGGCCACCGGCCTCACGCAGCCGCACCCGGGCCGCTGGCTCACCAACTTCCCGCTGACGCTCATGGTGCTGTTTTTCCTGCAGCGCACCGGCCTGCTGCCCTCGCTGAACCGGCTCGTCAGTGAGGCGGGTGGGTGAATCTTATACTGACTTGAAATGAAATATCTTGGTATATTAGATTAACTGTAATGTATTCATACACTGTAATGTATTCATATATTATATTTATATCTGCCTTATACACCCCTACCTCTTTCTATATCTGTTTCTTTCCTCTACCCTAAGGTTGCCTGGAAGAGATCGCTGTTTAGCGATAAGGCCGCCTCTTGTGCATCTTTCTTAAATGTGATTCAACTTTATGTTTACTGGTGTACAATAAAGAGTGTTTTGATTTGATTTGATAAAAACCTTCGTATTTTGTTTAATAGCGACTATTTAGATAGTGTAAAAAAAAACGAAAGTATAAATTTTATTAAAATAAAATATTATAAAAAGATAAGTCAGCAATGTTTTGCCTCGCTATGTAATCATATAAATGAGCGTTGTTGAGAACGCAGTGTAGTGTGATCCACTACTTAATCATTTATCATAAACAGAAATCCTGCGAAATCCCAGTGAGTTTTCACTTGCTTAATTTAATTTAATCTGTTTTTCATCAATGAAGGGAAACACTATGAGAAAGTCTGCCTGTCAGTTAAAATTCAGACACATGTATCTCCTAAATTGCACTTGGTCTGCTCCATGGAGTATGTTATAAATTCTAAGAAGAACCTTTTGCTCAGCATTGAGATATATATAATATGATCAGTTTTACTGATTGTTTGTTGTTAGCCTTCTCAGAGATAGTAAGAAAAATCTTATATGCGCGATTAAGAAACATTAATAATTAAAGTACCGCTACCTAGCGGTATCGGAATGAAACTATGTACATAGAAAATTATTGTCTTTCTCCCAAAAAGTGACTATACTTAAAATATTACAAATAGTTTGTAAAACAAATCGTATATGATTTATTTTTATATGATTACAGGGAAAGAAGACATTCGAATAGCCGAGGAGAACGTCAACTGCACGTTCCTACGCGATCTGAACAAACTGCCCGCAGATTCGTACGAACAGAACGACGACGATCTGCAGACATTACTGTTCAAATTCTTTGAATTCTACTCACAATTCGACTTCCAGGAGAAAGCCATTTCGATCAACGAGGGCAAACCTATCAGAAAGCCTAACTCCCTCCCTCTGTACATAGTAAATCCCTTGGAGCAGTCGTTGAACGTTAGCAGGAACGTCAGCTACGAGGAGTGCGAGAGGTTACGGCTGGAAGTGAGGAACGCAGCCTGGCACCTGGAGTCCTGCCTCGACGGCAAGAAATCGGACGACTGGGGCATTCTAGGACTCATAGAGAAGAAGTCCTCTAGAGGTTTGAAGAAGTTATTGCGCGTAGGGAATTCTCATAGGTTAGTATCCATGAAAGACTTATTCAGTGATAACGATAACGAGCCTTCGGTGGAAGGCATACGATCGAAAATGCAAAAATTCGTCAAGACTGATAAAGAGGTGGACACGAGTGTGACAGAGATGAAGAGTGAAATGAGTAAGGAACAAAAGAGTGGGAAGATGAAGTTTAAAAATAGTCAAACTGCAAGTGCGGTGTACAGAATAAGAAGGGATAAAATCATTTGATGTTTTGTGTAATTATAGGGTGTGATTTAGTAAACAATTAAAAGCATATATAAGATCAACGATTTCATTAATTAAGGATTTATTTGTTTTTTTTTTTGGTTAAAAAAGTTATAGTAGACACCTTTCTTATGAATTATAAAAGTTTTACACGTTATTAATGGCTGCCCAACACTATTTGCCCATAGGCAATTGCAGACCTCGTAGCATGCAAAAGAGTTTTCTTGTGTTATTTTTTTAATGTTTTCCTAAAGATGGCGCTAAAGTGTTTTATAGAGTAGTTTTTGGACTCGGTTTCTAAATTTGATATTAGAAAAAGAAAAGTCACAAGTAGCTTATTCCCGGACAAAGCTGGTCACTGTTCCTGGTGTTGATACTAAGTTTATAATTTCTAGATAATGACTAAACGTATGTTATGCTCGTTTCTGTCGATAAATCGATCAAGATGCACGGTTCATTCTATTATCCGATTATATTGCGTACGCACAGTAATATTCCAAAACAAAACTTCTATAAATTTCTAAAGCCCTTAAAAATAATTCTATATTATAGAGTTAGTAATTACAATGGATATTAAATGATCATATATACTTTAAGAGCTGAGATGGCATAACTCGTTCTCAGATGGCGTTTCAAATCCACGTGTACTAGTAAGTTGTGTAGTAGTGGAACAAGCTCCAATCTTTCTTTAGCAGATTACATACGTTTATTGAGTTCTTGTATTCTTTATACAGTATTCGATAATTTTGTGCACGCCATAGGAATGGCGAAACCGAAACAAGTGCCCTGTCCTCTACCACTTTATAATAAGATGTAATTGGAAATATGTTTTTGAAGATTGTTGGTGGAAATGATGGAAGCCAAGTTAAAACTAATGTGATAAACATTAAAATCGTTTATTTGTAAATAAAATTCTTTTATTATTAAATTATTTTATTTATGTTAAAATACCCCGTCAAAGAGGACGTTGTGTACATTAAAATGCAAAATAATTGATTAATTATTAAATAGAAAGTATGAACTATTTACAACAATTGGTACGTGGCTCTTATTGAGTAGTCTTTAACGTATCGGCGAAAATCTTCACTTTAGGGTTTATTTCTCCTTCGTAACCTCGAATTGACTTTTCGAACATAATTAAATTGTCGCCACAGAGGTTTTCGAACGTCTCTCTATAATTTTTCACATGTATGAGGTCATATATGTATTCGCAGAGGTTTTTCTCGTCGCATATTTCTTTTATTCTCCGCGCACAATCGCGCGCCCAAAAAGTTTCTTCGAGATAAATATTGTACCTCTCGTTTTGATCAAACACACGAGTCTGAAAATGAAGGACACAAATACAGTCGCTCCGAAGTCGGAACACAATTACGGAGAGTATCGGTAGTACACCTTTAGGCGCGCCCGCACAGAGTAATGGAACGCGGGTAGACGTCTGGCGAATCGGAAATTCAAATCGAGAACTCGACCGGCCGCGACTCACCTGCTCATCGAGTGCATCGCTGGCGCACACCTCGGCCTTCCAGTCCAGCAGCGCCAGCGCCGCCAGCCGCCGCACGTCGGCGCACGCGCGCAGCGCCGCCCTCGCGGCCAGCGGCGCCCCGGGGGCCCGCGCGGGGAGCGGCGCCCCGGGGGCCCGCGCGGGGAGCGGCGCCCCGGGGGCCCGCGCGGGGAGCGCCAGCGCCGCCGCCGCGCGCGCGCGCAGCGCCTCCTCGTCGTCGTGCAGCGCCGCTACGGCGCAGCCCCACCACGCCGTCAGCACCGAGACTGCGGCGCCAATGTATACATATGTGTATCTCAGATTTAGGCGAGGCGGTGTATAGTTCGAGGGGAACGAGAAGTCAGAAATCGCCGATAAAGTAGAGCAACTGTCTGCATTAGTTGGAGTATCGGGTGCCACTGTTTGAGAGTTCTACGCGATTATCCTGCCAATCGTGACAAAAGTGAGTACAAGATTACCGAGAATGCTTAAGCCGCCTCGACGCGTCTGAGTACTGTTTGCAGATGTTTGACCCTCCATGATTTCGGAGTGAATAATGATCGGATATGAAACATGAGTTTATCACTTCTGCTACTTTCTGTTTGATTTTAATATCTACTAATTCAATAGCACCGAAATGTAATTGCGCAAATAAATAAACATAATTATATAAAACATAATTTTATCACTTTTCACACATTTGTTTATACTTCTACGCATTCTATTCTTGAGAATTCCTAATATTCCAAAATAAGTTTAAAGATATCACCCCAACGAGGAAAATACCTAAATAACTTTTTCTAACAGTCAGATAAAAAATAGCACTCAAAATAATCGTCAAATTTTAGCACGATATCAAGCTCAACCCGCCTGTATAAAGAAACGCTGGAGTATTTCAATATAGCGATATTTTTTGGCTTTACGTATATACGCCCCATAAAAACCTTTCGTCACTACCGAATCATCAAACATTTGAAGGGGTTCACTTAAAACCCCTCTGATGTGCTAGAATATATTTTTTCTTTCATTTTCTGTCCTTACGTTAAATTTAGCTATATCTGACGCCAGAATAAACATAGATCATTCGTATAAATGTTCCTAATAATATAACATTTGGACTTACATTGCTCCTCTTCACTGAGACTTTTCAAATGAATATCCAGCAACGGAAACATTTTCAGACTGTTCTCTAGAAACTCTACGACCACCGTCCTCGTTTCGTCGTTGTTGTGAGGCAGGCTGCACGAGAAGATCACATTCATCGCTTTCACGAGCTTTGACTCGTTGACGTCACCGGCCGCCATTTTGGCGCATAGGAAGTTACACAAGTTGCCTAGGTAGAAATGCATCAAATTCTCATGTTCGTTGTCAATGTAGTAGAGAAGTTTGTCAACGACAAAGTCGTCCGAAATGTCGTCGTCTCGGTCCATTTTTGTTTGTATTATAATCTTTGCCGTGTCACGTTTCAGAGTTAATAGTTTCAAGCACTTTTGGGTGCACTCCAAGTATTTGCTAGATTTTAAAATTCGACATAAGCTTCCCGTGTATGTTGAGTCGCTTTCGAACATTTCCAATCCGCTGCATATTTCACGTAAATGTTCCTGCAAACTATTTTCAACTTCGAAAACTCCGTGAAGTATTAGGAGATAGTTTAAAGCACTTAATGTAACTTCGTAGCACTCGTGTGCGAGACATTTATAGACGAACTGACGAATATCATTGTTTTTTTCATATCTGTGTAAAATGATGAGTCGTAAGTACGCAGCGTTAGCTAAACACAACTCTCTCCCAGGGTTTATCTCGTTTTTGCTTCCGGTTCCTTTGAAAATAAGGTTATTCAGAGTGATTTGGATTTTGTTAATAAAATCTTCTTCAATTAATCCGTCGAATCTGGAACAACGTGTACCCTTAATAAAATCTTATATAAAGTTGTAGATATCTTTTCGAAGCATGAACAAAGAAAGGTATTTCGTATTGACTAGTTATTATCAGTAGCGGTACTGACAAACGACTTACAAACGTTGAACGCTATTGGATGTGGTTATTTGCTGCATATTTCCATATGTAGGTTGACTAACACCAAATTATAAATTCGAGTCTACTTTTTTTAACTCATTGGGATAAGACAGCTGTCAAATAAAATAAGAAATATAATAATATAACCATTTCAATGAATGCGGCCTGCAAACACATATTCCTAGCACCTGACTCACTCGTTCGTGTGTCTTGAATTGCGAACTGGTAATAGATTTATTGTTGATACAAATAACCGAGCTCTCACCTCCATATAAGAATATTAATCATCTTAATATACTCGTCGGCTATAGGGTAGCAGGCCAGACCTCCTACACTTTGTCGGAGGATCCAACTCGACTGCTCCACGAGCTGCAGCAAGCGGGTCTTGGACTTGTCTATTGCGAGCTTGTCTGGTTTCGCTTCCAACAGTTTTATTAGCTGGAAGTTATTTAAACTATAATTTGCTTTTCGTATATTGGATTACATTAATCAAAATAAAATATTCTTTATTCAAGTAGGCTCATAAAAGCATTTAAGCTTTGGAATCGGCACGTATGCTGTGCACGCAGGCAGTATCGTATTAAATGGAAAGCTACCACCGGTTCGAAAAGTAGAATACACCAAGAAGAACCGGCAAGAAACTCAGTAGGTACTCTTTTTCTTTTAATTACAGAGTATAGAGTAGTATGCCATATCTATTAATGTTTTATTGGCATGAGCCTTAAATTTTTTTAATGGGCCAAGTTAAAACTAGTCGTGGAACCTTATTATAGGAACGAATACTGTCCCAGGAAGACTGTATTAACTTTGTGGAGTCGGAAATTTGGTATTATTAGTTCACCTTTACTTTCCTCCTCCTGTACCTAACCAAAGTATTGAAGACGGCTGGTACATACGAAAATCTTTAAAGTAACGCTCATACCGACATAATCCCAGGTTTTGAATGGTGCCTTCGTTTCTGATATATTTGTGTTTTTAAATTCTTCTATGTCTATTCTACGATGAACGAACTAGTTCTAGAAGTCGAGTAACGTTCAGCACGGTCAGCACTTCGACGGACAACCCGACTTAAAACTTGTCGCTTGCTCAGTGTTAGGCTCACCTGTAGCAATATTCCGTGACAGTAGTTCCTTTTGATTTTCATATCGCTCAGCAATCCGTACATTTCCTCGATATGGGGGATATACCTAAAAATATTTCCAGTCGGATCATAAATTCGATTCGATAGAATCAAAAGTGAATACGAACGAGCTCCAATCGCAGAGCACTGACCGCGCGGCGCCGAGCGCGGCGGGCGCGGCGCGGGCGGCGGCGCGGCGCGTGGCGAGCGCGGCTCCGCGTGCGCACGCGCGCACCAGCGGCGCGAACGCGGCCAGCTGCAAGGGCGGCTCGGGTGGGTGCTTTGTCTGCTTTGAGGTAAGCTAGTGCTAGTGCTAGTGCTAGTGCTTCTGTACTATCGCGTTACCTTCAGGTTGGAGACGGTCCCTTCGAGCGAGGAGGGGTATAACCTGGCCAGCAACAGCAAAATTGGGTATAGAGATGGACGCAGCAATCTCTCTTCGTTGTCATCGTGGACTTCTTTTAGCTTTTCCTGCAAAAAAAGAATCGTTTACGTCACGGGAAACGTAATGTTGTTAAGGAAAGAGACAAACATATGAGCCCTCCACGGATATCAAACTAGTAATAGTGAACACTTAATTTACTCACGAGCATGAAATCATAAAGTTTCGGATATTTTAGGAAGAATATCCGCCCGGTCATCCGGTTCCGCACGCACAAATTCTCCGAGTCTTTATTGCGTTGAACCCCAAATATGCGCACCATCAGTGCGCTGAACAGCAACGTGGCCGAATTGCGCTCCTGAAGATATCGAAATACAGTCTTTTAAAGATGTGGTAAAAGATGCAGAGTGCTCCCACAACTGTCGACAAGTGACACGCACGAGCCACGTGCGGCGCTCGAAGCCCTGCAGCGCCAGCAGCAGCGCGTCGGCCGCGCAGGGCGCGCCGCGCTCGGTGACGCCGCGGTCGCGCAGCAGCGCGCGCAGCACGTTGAGCGCGTGGCAGCGCGTGCGCGCGGCGGCCGCGTCGTCGGCGCCGGCGCCCGCCAGGCGCAGCAGGCGGCCCGTGCACGCCTCGAAGCCGCCGGGGCTGCCGTGCACCTGTAGCTCCGTTATCACCAGCGCCTGGAATCGATCGGCTGGTGCTCATTTTTTGTTGGATTTTCCATACTTAGTAGGAACCCGAACACTTTACGACGCCGTCCGACGTCACCTCCGGCGACCGCTCTCGCAGGGGATCGGCCCGTACCTGTATCATGAAGGGCAGCCCCGCACTGCGACGGGTGGAGCACAGTCTCCGGTCGGGGTCTCCGCTCTCGATGGACGACAGCAACTCTTCCAGCCACAGTTTGGGCAACGAATTAAATTCGGGATTCCGACTTCGCCATAAACTGAAACATATTTTTTTTATGCTATAGGTGGCAAACGAGCAGGAGGCTGCGAGGCTGAAAATGCCTTAAAAATCGCGTTTGTGGATTTTCGGATATCTAGGTGGTGCCGATGGTGAACTTCGGATCACACACAGCACACCTGCTTTAGTATTAATCCAAACAATTCCTCAGAACATTCCCGAAGAGTAAAAGAAGCAAAGTGATCCAACATCTCTACGCAAAGCCAAAAGATCAAGCAGATCGAAAAGCCCTTAATAGTCGATAATTCGAGCCATTCTGACCAAATTTGCGCCTTGTATACTGGTATAGATGTACGGTTTTGCTTTGTTGAGCATAATAAGCTTTTTAGATGCCAATTTGGGTTTATCTTACAATTGAGCACGGAACTGAACAAAATTCGAAACATTAATGGCAAGTGTTCCGATACTAACTGTGGCAGCAATGGGAATGTTTTCGAATCGCGGGCACACTACGAAAGGTGAGTTACATATAATACAAACAAATAATATTAACGCGAAAACTTGTGTCTTTTTGGGTTCTGATTGGACTTTGTTTTACAAAGACTTGATTTTCAGACACAAGTTTCCGGTTTTACGCATTCCCGATAAATCTTAGAACTGTCTGTTATCAGGTGTACTGTGCCAACGGTACTGTGTCAAAAGTCCGCAAGGCATTGAATTTTTGCCGATTTCCAACAAGTCATTGATATAGAGAAGAAACAAAGTAGGAGATAGTACGCAGCCTATTCTATCCTAGTATGGAACACTAGAATTGACGAATTTTAAGTCAGAGCATACATCGTCTAATGTCAATAACGACTTTGATACTTCGTTCTGGCAAAAAGCTGGTGATTCAGTTGCATAATTTCCCGGGAAGGCCATAGGAAGGAAGCTTCGGAAGAACGGCTTTGTACTATACGCGATCGAAGACCTTGACTATGTCCAGACTGGCTGCAAATGCCTCCCCTTGGACTAAACTGCTTCCACCCATTTGTGTCAGATAAACTAGAAAATCACTGGCTGAGCTACCCTGACAGTAACCGTACTTGCGGTCGTTAATCAGGTGGTGCTCCTCTAGGTAACGCAGGAGCTGTCAGTTAATAATGGACTCCATTATCTTGAAGAAGATGGAGGTGATGGCTATATTACAATGAAGCAGCTAAAAATATCGATGCCTTACAACAACATCGTTTTAAATAGAAAATGAGACACTGTTTACGTAACAATATACTTCTTCATCTTTACTTAAATTTAGGAATGCTCAATAGTAGTTATACATATATTTTTAAGCGGAAACTAATGTGATAAATGCATTGCCAAAATGAATTTAAAATTATTAAAAAAAAATTGAAATTCAATCATCATTCAAATCATTTCATACCTCGTTAACATCCTCGTAAAGCCGACATACACTTGTTCGAAGGCCCCCCTATGCTTGGTCTCGGTGAGCAGGGTTGTGAACATCTCTCCCACTTGACGCACGAGTGTGGAACGGAGGGCCGCGGGTTTGAACTCATCGTGGGTTAACGCTTGGGTTACTAACGTACTAAGGATTAGAGACACCTGCGGTATTTATTTTTAATTACTGTATTATACTAATTGTAATAATCATTAATGAGATTCAAACATATAAGTTTTGAGTAACAATGACGGGAAGCCTTTTTTGTAAACATACATAAAACAACATATTAAATTATATATATATTTAGTATGTCGGCATCATTTCAATTAAAACAGATTTCAAACTATTAGAAAACGCCAATTGGATCTGTTAATATTTGTTAAAGAAAGTCTCGGTTTGAATGATAGCAAGGTCAGATATACACGTATAGGATACACAAGAGCTGTTATACATATTTATATAATTTTCTCTTAAATAACAACGACAGACACCTCTTTGATCGATCTCCAAGCACAGAGCAGGACCATCTGCGCAGTGACTTCGTGGCCATCTTCGAGTGGAATGTGCCTGCAAAAGGATGATGATATTTGACACGATACTTTAATGCTTCTGGGAGTCGATGTACGGCGTGAGCATGGCAATAAGTCACCCCATGTGTCCCGCGGTGGGCAAGTGGCCCTCGGGCGCGGCGCACGTGAGCACGGCGCGCACGCTCGCGCACACGCGCACGCACGCGCTCAGCACGCGCCGCACGCTGCGCACCCACCGCTCCTGGACGCCGCTGCCGGAGCGAAAGAATCGGTGACACGGGCGGCGAGCGAGCGAGACGGACGATACGGCGCGCTCCGCGCTAGAGCGAGACGCGCTACTCACTAGGGGCTGACCACCTGCACGCCGAGCGCGATGCAGTGCAGCACGCCGTACATGGGCGCCCGGCGCGCCCCCAGCACGAGGCTGCGCTCGCACTCGCCCAGCTGTCCCTCCAGCTCGTCCAGCAGGGTGGTGAGCAGAGACAGTTTCACGTTGTTGGGTATGTTACTGGAAAATAGCGATAGATGAGCCGTGGGACACCCGGTCGGAACGAAGTTGCGTTCGCTGTATATTATTTTTATGCAGTGGCGGACTAAGCCCGCCAGAGGCCCGAGGCGGCAGAGGCGAATGAGGCCCCTAGCTTTAAAAAAAATGTAGTTTTACAAGCTTTTGATCAGTTTACATTTGTGTGTATAAATAAGTTTTTATGTTAATTTGAAAAAGTCATATCCGTTCGCGATCCGTTAATACATACTAATAAACTATTAAATATCAACGTAATTAAATGTAATATATATTAAATGAGGCCAATGTTTATTTTTAGACGTAACTAAAGATAAATGTAGTCGTACAAGAGAGAATTATTTGCACTTCATTCATTCAGGGATTCCCGGGGAAGTTTCCGCTATAAAGACGGGGATTCCCCCAGCGTATTGGACGCGTTCAGCGAAGTTAAAAGAATATTAGTACCGCGTATATCTAGATGGCTGTAGAGTGTAGTGTTTTGATCTTGATGAAATTATGTAGGTACTAAGCACATTTTTAAAGTCTTTTTTAGGATTTGATCAGCAAAATTCGGATACATTTGGGGGCCCCCCTAAGACTGGAGCCCCGGTGCGAGCCGCCCCTTCCGCCCCCCTGTTAGTCCACCTCTGCGTTTATGTTTATGTCGAATTAGGCGTGGTCAAGAGATTTTTTAAAGGGATTATGAGCCAAATACTTATCAGTTACTTAAACACAAAATACGGTACGAAGGTATAGTCTCATAAAAAGGATTATTTTCCAACATTTGAAATACCAGGTTATGTTAGTTAAATACAGTTATTTATATCCTACCTGAAAGTCAACGAGTATTAGCTCCACGCTTTTTTATCATCTGTATCATCTCGTGTTGAATAATCTACTCTTATTAAATAACTCAGTTTCGGCTCACCTGTCAGTACCCGGTAGGATATTCTCCGGCAGCACGCTCCTGAGCAACTTGAGCTTGTAGACGGCGGTCACGCAGTCCGTGGGCTTCACGGACGAAGCTTCCGCTAAGATGTCTTTGAGCTCGAGACTTGTGCTGTATTTTTTAGACTGAAATGTAATATAGATTATAATGCAGGGTCGTTAGCTGAGAGAGTTCAAACCTTTTTAAATCCATTTTCTAAATTTAATATGTAGTTATTTCAGTTTGAAAACGCGATTGAAACCAGATTTACATTGAACAGGTTAAATCCGGTTTGCAATGAGCGAATGGAAGCATACATAGCACATAACCTGACGAAGTTGAGCACAGCAAGTGGAGAAGTCGTTTCTTTCAAGCCGGCAGTTCTTTCGGAAGTAGAGGACTTCTACGGCCGGTTATACGCACCGCATGCATCTCGACCTGATCCCGAAAATGAGGATCCTAGAGCTACATTAACACGCCATTTCACCGAAGACCTGCCAGAAGTCAGAATTGGCGAAATCGAGATTGCTCTTAAACAGCTTAAAAATGGAAAAGCCCCTGGAGAGGACGGGGTTACAAAAGAGTTATTGAAAGCAGGAGGTAAACCGGTACTGAGGTTACTCCAGAAGCTTTTTAACTTTGTCCTCTTCGAAGGGAGGACTCCAGAGGCGTGGAGCAGGAGTGTGGTCGTCCTGTTCTTTAAAAAGGGAGACAAGACCCTGCTGAAGAAATATCGACCCTTATCCCTACTGAGCCACGTCTATAAGCTGTTTTCAAGAGTGATCACGATCCGTCTTGCCCGAAGATTCGACGAATTCCAACCCCCGGAACAAGCCGGGTTTCGGATCGGATACGGCACCATAGACCACATCCACACAGTGCGGCAGATTATACAGAAGTCCCATGAGTATAATCGGCCCCTGTGTCTTGCATTCGTGGACTATGAGAAGGCCTTTGACTCGGTTGAAATCTGGGCTGTTCTGGAGTGGAGCTGGAGCGTTGCCAAGTTGATTGGCGATACATCCAAGTGATGACTTTTCTCTACGAAGCCGCTACCATGTCCGTCCAAGTACAGAATCAGCAAACAAATCCCATA
The DNA here is from genome assembly GCF_037043105.1 of Vanessa tameamea. NCBI lineage: Eukaryota > Metazoa > Arthropoda > Insecta > Lepidoptera > Nymphalidae > Vanessa > Vanessa tameamea. Next base: position 533,415 of record NC_087323.1, read on the forward strand.
CCATTGCATCGAGGAGTGAGACAAGGGAACGTTATTTCCCCCAAATTGTTCACTAATACAATGGAGGACATGTTCAAGACGCGGAACTGGAAAGGGCGTGGCAACAACATCAATCGCGAGTACATCTCTCACTTGAGATTCGCAGACGACATCGTCATCATGGCAGAAACGCTGCAGGACCTACAACAAATGCTGAATGAGCTGGCTGATTCTTCTATGCGAATCGGCCTACGGATGAACTTGGATAAAACCAAGGTAATGTTCGATGAACATGTTCTACCGGAACCGATTGCGATACACGGTACCGTCCTCGAAGTTGTTGAAAAATATGTCCACCTCGGGCAGACATTGCGATTATGTAGAAACAACTTTGAGGACGAGGTGAATAGAAGAATTCGGCTAGGTTGGGCAGCATTTGGGAAGTTATGTCAAATCTTCACATCGTCGATCCCACAGTGCCTTAAGACGAAAGTCGTCAACCAGTGCGTCCTACCCGTCATGACATGAGGAGCCGAAACGTGGACACTCACGACAAGGCTGGTCCACCAGTTTAAAGTCGCTCAGCGTGCTATGGAAAGGGTTATGCTCGGCGCTTCTCTGAGGGATCGCGTCAGAAATGAGGCAATCCGTCAGAGAACCAGTCATCGACATAGCCCACCGGATTAGTAAGCTGAAGTGGCAGTGGGCCGGCCATATTTGTCATAGAACCGATAACTGTTGGGGAACGTGTTTTAGAGTGGCGACCGCGTCTCGGCAAATGTAGTGTAGGACGTCCTCAGGCGCGGTGGAGTGACGATTTGCGCAAGACGGCTGGCAGGAGGTGGATGCGAGTTGCCGAAGAAAGAGCAAAGTGGCGTGTATTTGGAGAGGCCTATGTCCAGCAGTGGACAAATATGGGCTGATGATGTGCACACATAAGTCATCATCACCAAAACGTCCTCACCTTTATCATGTCCACGGGACACTGACACAGCAGCTCCAGCGCCAGCGCCTTATTGTTCTCGTAGCTGTCCCCGAGGTGATACAGAAGTGTTTCTATTTGATGATATTGCCATCTCCTACAAATATTTCCTGAGGATTAGTAATAGTTTGTTGCTGTCTTGGTAAGATGATTTTGATCTTCTAGAACGCGGCTGGGTAGGCGAATAAAAATGCCAGGATAACAGATATTCGATAAGTACAAAATTAGCAAATCAAGATATTGATTTGAACCCGTGACCTTGGGGCAAATACTCGTTCATTACTCGCTTTTTTTAACGCAGGGGAAACTTTCAGAAAGGTACACGCGTATCTCTAAGGTCCACCCCACTTACATGAGACTCTTCACTAATAATTATCGCCTAGCCGCTGAATTTGAAGATTAGGAGCTGCTTAACTTATGTTAGGCCCACGCCAGAACTTTTCCGAGAACCGAACCGAGACTAACCGGACGTATCCGCGCATGGTGAGGCCGGCCGTCCACACAAGTAGTTGCAGCGCCACGTACCGCCGGCTGTAGTTGGCGCCTTGTAGCAGGCTATCGTAGCAGAGTTCTTCCAGCCGATCGATAAACGTCAAGTAATATTGACTCTTATTGTCTGCCTCGGTAGGGTCGTTTTCACGTATCAGAGCACCGTAGCTGCTTTCTAGACGCTTTATGAACTGGAAAATAAATTCGAAAATTATATTGAAGGTTTTTGGAAAATACGGTTATTGCGTTGCCTTCTTTCATCGTTGTGATTGAAGATAGTTTATGTTTAATGATATAGGCTACCCTGGATTTTATTTCAACGTGGCCGGGAACCTTCCCTTGTGACTCTAGTAATAAAAAAATGTATCTACTCGAACTGAAATTCCTTTATTCAATATAGAAGCATTACGTTTACTTATTTATTGTTGAATTAAACACTACTGGCGGTACAGAACATACCCTGACCTGAGAAGAACCGGCAGAAGAAATTCAGCGGGAAAAATACATAATAAATGTATAATTACCCTTTTTAAAATGGAAAGCATTAGTTGCCTAAAATGCGGCTGCTGAGCATTGATGTTGAACTTCAGGAACCAGAGGACGAGGTCCAGTTCGTCCTTCGTAAATATTTCTGTTGACTTCGGAGACTCCACTATAAGAGATATGCATAATATTCGGTTCTGGAAGAAAAAATAAAGACATATCATTGAACACATGTTTATCTATGACAATGGTAACCAAGTGGTCTTGGTCTATATTGACTCCCCGGGGGTCGACAGCCTACAAGGGGTCCATGTGAGCAAAAATCTAATTGGGATCCTGGAGATGAACGGGGTCTATCGCATTAACTCGTATTTAAGCATGTGCCTCAATTTTTATTTTTTTACCTAACCGACCACCAACGATACTAAAGTCAAAATTGGGTAGTCATTAAGGTCGGCTAAAAACTACTAACGGACTGACGCGAAGTCTCACCTGTTCGCTGCAGTCCACGGCTGCTTGTTCTAGCAACTCGTAGGAAAGCACCCCCTTCCAGCACCCCTCTGTGTCTTCCTGGACGCCCCCCACACGCTGCAGCCCCCCCGCTCGCCGCAGAGCCGACACTCCCACCAGCAGGTTCCGGGTCTGCGCACGCGACGACTGGATGCGCGGTAAGCTGTGGGGGGACACGCTGCGTGGGTCAGAGTTTTAAAGATTTTTTTTTTCATTTTTTTACATTGGAAATGTATATGTATGATTCTCTTCTGATTGATGATATTATGGAAATTTTGTAGAGGTAGTAAATGTTGATGGCTTTACAGATTTACATGAATTTGCTATTTATTTTTATGGTACCTACATATGGTCCATGAGGTCGCTGTTAAGTTTCAAAGCGAGTACGAGTAGATTTTCTAGAATGTTCAGGACGGAGGAGTCCACGGCGTCGTCGTTGACGTGACTCAGGATCGGTTCTATCCACTGCTCGAATATAACATCGGTACTGGCTGACTGGATATGCTTCTGGAGCAGCGTCTCCAGAGCCGTCGTTGCCTGGCAAAGCGATCATCGAATGCAGGGTTACTGGCGAAATGCAGAATTATAAAGTACTGAAAAGAACCGACAAGAACAACTTTAGTTAATCTTCTTATCAAATGCCGTCAATTGATTTAGACTGGAGCTCCTAGTATCGCTTAGACATGCAGAGCTCACAGCGTAAAGAAAAGCTATCAGCGGGCTACTCGCAAAGTGCCGCTTTTTTCATAGTCATTTCATTGGGTTGTTACATTTATTTATACGTTTTTATGCTTGGTCTGTTCCGTATTTATTTTAATGTTGCTAGTACATGTACATACATATGTAGGGTACCAGGAATGTATTGTGCATTTTTATTATAAATAGATATATAGACTTTGCAGACAAAAAACAGACGGTCGTCACATGGCTGTTTTATGAATTCACGTATGCGTGTCGCATGAGCGGCGCGACTCACGGCGGCCTGCACGGGCTGCGCGCGCAGCGCGGCCAGCAGCGCGGCGCGCACGCCGGCGCCCGCCCGCAGCGCGCGCTCGGCGCCCAGCTCGGCGCCCAGCGCGCACACGCCCACGTAGAAGCTCCTGCGCTCCCTGTCCAGCGCCCCCAGCTGCGCCACCAGGGCGTCCAGGACCTCCTCGTTGCCTGGACCGTGCCATTCGACATCGAACAGAGCGAGTATTATTGATCAGTGATAACTTCGGAATGATGATTCATAGAACTAAGCATATGAGTAATAACTGCATAATCTCCGGTCGCTCTTTACCCCCTTCTACGACAGCGGTGACTGTTTCCAGAAAAATACAAAAACCGATTTTTTTACGTTCGACTTCAAATAGTTTACTCCGCTCCATTTCCGTTCGGATCTATGCGAGCGATCGGAACCTTAGCGGATGGATGGCAGCGAGACGGCAGCGAGACAGCGGGGGCCTACCGTCGCGGCGCTGCAGGTCGGCGCGGCGCACGAGGCGGCGCAGCGCCAGCGCGGCGGCGTGCTGCACGGCGTCGGCGCCCGCCTCCAGCGCGCCGCACAGCCACGGCACCGCCAGCGCCAGCAGCGCCGCGCCCGCGCCCGCGCTCGCGGCCGCCAGCGCGCGGCTCACGCCGAGGCTCACGGCCGCGTCCCACGAGCGCCTGCCGCCGTCGGGCGCCGAGCGCGTCGGATTGGATATCGAGGTGGGGAAGGTGAGACCTTTCTCCCTTCACGGGGAGTTCTCGTTATGGAGAGAGTTGTCTCCCCATGAAGAGAAGGGAAGGTTTCGCTTAGTAGTGGACGTTCGAGGAGCCGCTACGCATATTTCAATTTTTAAACTTTTTTACAATCAAGTAAAAGATTATTAAACTATACGAACCTCTCGCCTATTTCCAGTATTTTTTTGGTGATTTTGATGATAGCCGGTTCTCCGGTGGGAAGTTCCACTTTTAGCTTATTTGTGGGTATGACGGTGACAAGCGCAGAGTAAATGCATAGTTTGGCGGATTCGTCGGACAGAATATCTTTGAAATTGTCATCGTTGTGTCCCGATTCTAATATCTTTAATAAAATAATTTAATCATTTAGTTTTTTTGTTTTATAATATACACACATTGAAAATTCTCGTTGCACATAAACTGTTATTTTTTTCCGTCGGATATCAATCGGATGTATCGATACTTCTCTATTTTTTATTTACTTCTGTCACGCATTTTAAGCCAAAGTCAAAATTCTACATTCTCATACAATATATAAGCGTTACACTTGCTTATTAATAGTCAAAAATATACAACCGGTCCGGAAATAAACACTTCGGACCTGAGAAAAATCGTCGAAAGAAATTCCGCGGGCTTTTTAAATTTTGTTATAGTCATATTTTACGATTATTATTTTTATACACTAATAAACATTATATTTCCGTTATTTCAAACAGCCTGGCAATCATCTCATTCCCAAGATATGCAATATTCAACAAAAAGTTTTTACTTTAATATAACATAAAACTTACGTCAATCCAAGAGTCGGAATTGTTCTCCAAAACATGCGTCGACACATATAGTAATCCACAGACTGATTTGGTGTCCATCGGCGCGTCTTCGTCACATATTAGATACTTTAGGCTGATTCTTATGTCTCCAAATAATGCGATTAAGTTTGATGTATTCTCTTCTCTTATTTTTTGTATTATGTGCAATAAAAGTCTTAGAGTTGAATGAACTAAAGTAAATATTTCGTTTTTCTCCGTAGGCGCTAAAGCTTTGCTGTCATCACTAGAAAAAATAGAGGTGAGTGAGTCGCAATCGGATATTTATTCACTCAATATAATACAGCATTACCAGCATGGTATGGCTTTGAATTTGATGTGTGCGAATTGGTAAAGTTTGACAAAACTTTGCACAACGTAAGGAGCCTTGGTGGTTAAGCAATAAATTATGTTAATTTAGATCAATGAAGTCCAGGTAAGAATTGTAAGAGCCAATGAGGCAAACAACAGTGGAATTGATAATGTGGTAAATAAATTCAGAACTACCGAGTGAAATAATTTTGTTCATAACAAGAGAACAGGACCATTTAGAGCACGGAGTTACATCATTTACTTCCCTATATTATATTTTAATGGTTTTTATATTGATACTAGTTTTAGCTCGTGTTTTAGAGGTGGGGGCTTGTAGGTTTTAGGTATAAAAAAGCCTGTGCATTGTGTCAAATTTCATCGAATTTGGTTCAGTAGTTTTGTGCTAATAGCAGTACAGAATGACAGAGTTACTTTGGCATTTATAATATTCATGAAGATTATTAAATAAGCTAAGAGCCGAGATGGCCCAGTAACAGCAGAGATGGCCCAGTGGTTAGAACGCGTGCATCTTAACCGATGATTTCGAGTTCAAACCCAGGCAGGCACCACTGAATTTTCATGTGCTTAATTTGTGTTTATAATTTATCTCGTGCTCGATGGTGAAGGAAAACCTCGTGAGGATACCTGCATGTGTCTAATTTCAACGAAATTCGGACCTTCTCCTCATGGGAGAGGAAGCCTTAGTCGAGCAGTGGGAAATTTACAGGCTGCTAATGTAAATAACCTATCTGTATGTACTTGTTACATGTTAATTAATTTAATCTACATATTTATTTATAATGTTAATTATATTCCATAGAGATCCATTACAACTAAACATAATGCAATTAGATCCAAACATATTAATGACTCCGAGTAAATTAATATTTTTACAGTATTTTATTAGTATTTATTTCCGTAGTATTGAAATAATAACATACCTTAATGTGGAAATACAACAGTATAAACAATTTTTGAAATACTCGGCAAGCTTAATTTCTAAATTTTGTACTGCAGCTGCTCCAGAATGGAAGTTTTCAATGCAGCTTGTCACTTTAGTAATCACATGGACAAAGCTATTATAATCTGTGCATGGTTTATTTATGAGATTATCCAGCTCTTTCGTAAGAAGCTCTGTAAATTCCTTCTGAATAAAATCGTTTTTGGTGACATATCTGAAAATAAATGTTGCTCAATTAAGCAGTATGTATAAAGCATTTGTCGGCAATCATTTCACAACTGCAAAGTAGAGCATATTTCACATTTATGATTGTAAGTTTGCTAAGGTTTGTAATGAGATAAGAATGTTGATTCCTTTGTTAACATAAGAAAATTCAACACCAGATCAAAAAAAATCAAACTAAATTTTATTTTGTAACATAAATTTTAAGCAGATGGGCATATAGGCCACCTTATAGTAATTGGTTACCCATATTTTTAACCATTCCTTACATCCCCAATGCCCTAAAAACCTTGGGAAATGTGATGATATGTGCCTGTAGTTACACTGGTTCACTAACCTTATAAACAGGAACACAACAATACAAAGTATTGCTGCTTGGCAGTAGAATATAGGATGGGGTAGTACTTACAAAGATACATATTTGGTGGTTAAGCCCTACCATCAAGCAAAATTTACTTTATACAAATGTTTTGTAAAATTAGAGAAATGAAAATATATCTTTAATTTGAGTAATAACTCAAAGTAGAATAAGAAGAGGCTGCAGTAGGAATATATTAATTATATTACAAGCATATATTTATATTAGTAATTTAGTTTTTTATAAGTTAAATGAATCATTATTATTTTTACCTTGATATCATGCATTTTGCTGGGTGTTTAATATCAGCTTCTAAATAAACAATAACTAGAAAGTGTACTGTATCATGAGTGCAGTTGTCTTTAATTCTGAACAATATTTGTTTTATTATTGAAATCTGATTTTCAGATTTTGCCTCCAAAAACCCAGCAAAAATTTCATTTTTATCTAAAATAAATAACATAAGAATTATTAAATGTAAATTTTCAATTTATTAAGAACAGATGTTTGTTTCTAAATTTTTAATGCTGATTGATAAATGACACAAACAAATAGCATCAATATGCACTGAAATTGAACTGAACTAGGAATTCAAATATACTTAAAGTAGGCTCTATTGAAAGCAATTTTGACTGATAATTTTACAAGATTATTTTAAGTTTCAAGCACCACTGGACTGGAAAGTATATTTTACTGAGTAGATTAAGTAGTAGATTAAAAATAACTTACTTAGTATTTTTTTATAACAGTCTGATATAACCACTGGATCGAAACAAGTGGTGTTTCTTGTTTTAATATCACTACTACGAATTCTAAGATTGTTTGAATTCATCTTAATTTACAGAATATGTACTGCTTATCTACGAATGCCACATGAGCGGCTTAACATTATTTTTTCTCTTAAAATCTCTCTTAAAGCATAAGCGAATTTTAGTCAATCAGTGAATAGTAAGTGTATGAATGAAGTTTAGGATCATATGAGAGTTTTTTTTATTATGTCACATATAAAACAGTGTAAACACGAGGGGAATCAGCGCTAATTTACAATATGACATTCAAATTTCACGTAGAAAACTTTGTGTATAACCTAAAATAAACATGTACATCTATTGACTTTGACATTGACAATGAAATAAGTCATAAAGTCAGTGTCAGGACAGTTGACGTTCATGCAAAGTTGAAATACAAGATAATCCCCACTAGCCATTAAAAAAATCTCCACATCATCCTAAATCTAATTATGCAATCTAAGCAGTATTTAATCTGAATTATCACAATTCAGATTAAATACTGCTTTAAAGTAAACTCAATGATAATTAATAATATACTAGAAAAATGTATTATTAATCATTAGTAATTTTATTAATAATAAGTAAAATATCATATTACAATACAATAAATACAATAGATTTTTTTATCAGAAGTAATAGTTTTAATTCCTTTTTTCTCTTCCCAATTTCCTACGCTTTGCGGAATTTGCCACTTATTGATGTGTAACCATTAGGCAAAACTAATAGCTGTGAAAAAAGTGTTAATAATTGTAAAATAAACTACTAAATATTTAAGATATTATGATATTACGTGATAAATAATTTGCAAGTAATATTGATTTGTAAATGTTAATGCCAAAGACGAACTTCCGGTTGCTGTCATTTCTCTCATTGCGGGAAGGTTAAAAAATGATCATCATGGCGTCAACTTCGGCAGTCCATTTTGGTGGTAAACTAGTAAAAATTGCAGTGGTTCCTAAGTGTATAAAACTTGTACAACAATATACGATGCGTGCATGTGTGTAAAAAGGTTTGCCATAATATACGAGTAAGTACTTTGTGTTTGCTTATTTGCTATAAACGATTCTCACCACAATCTGAACTGATAAAAGTGGCCGCCTATAGTTCAATGTTCTTGACTTAGTATTATAGAAATTTAACTATTTCAATATTAAATTATATAGTTCTAGTCCTCGGGGCTCCACTATTTTATCAGTTCAAAGTGTGCCACCCTGGATAGTAGCTTATATGTTAGCCCCTTACAATCGAACTCTCTAAGACGAATGCATAACCATGTAGATGTAATTTGATTTAAAGGTGGTATCGATTGAAAGGGGCTAATGCCTTTAACAAAAGTATTATGTAAATATTGTTTCCTAGGTAGGTACTGGGTAGGTCAATTCAAGGTAAACACATTTAATTATTTAACTTTTACAAATTGTTATGTTGATTATTATTAAGCGTTAAATGTAAAAGCTGTATGTACTACCTACTTACAAATTATGATTAACTACTGTCAAGCTGGAGTCAAGATAGCCCAGTCATTAAAATACGTGGATCTTAAAATAAGAACCCGGCCAAACTCCACAGAATTTTTATATCCTTAACTAACGATTATAACATGGTAGAATATGGTCCAAATCTTTGAATTAAATGGAGAGGAGGCCTAAGCCCAGCTGTGTTATATTCACGGGGTTTTACTTTATTTATATATATTTCTTATTATTTTAATAATTGTATTCATTAGTATTCATATATAGATTCTGATATAATAAAATGGTTGAGTAGAACAACACGTGAATCTTAACCGAAGAAAACTCATATAGGTCATGACGCCTCCGAAATCGTACACATCAAATTTCAAAATTCAAAATCAGTCGTTCAAACTAGGGATTCCTAAAGTGCGGCTATCTATACTACAAGCAAAATCTGATTTTGAGGGTTGACGAGTTCGAGAGGAGGACGAGATTTGAAACTTTCAAGATACGTTTTGTTACGTATATCAATATTAATTTGTTATAATTTGGATTCATAATTTGTTAATTACAATTATATTGTTAAATTTTTTTCATCCACTTAACCAATACGCATAAGAAGGAAAATAAAATAGTTTGGGAATCCCTTGTCTTAACACTATAATCACAAATAGACGCTTGAACATTTCCCAAGTCTAAGCGAGTAAGCATGTTCAAAGGGACACTGACACGTGAAGCTCGTCTAAATATTTAACGAGAGATAACCCTAGTTATTTCAAATATTATCAACCGATTTGTCAATTAGCACAGAAAATTTATATTTCCTTGATATTTTTATTCACGATATTGTACTTTTAAATTTAACTTATTTATCGATCGCGACAGCGATCGCGCTTTGCGAAGTACAACTGTTTTTTATATATCTCATTTATAGTTAACCATTAGTTCGAACACGGCGCGCGGCGGTTAAGAAATATAGCGTGAGGTAACCTTTGTGTGTCCTGTGTGTGTGTGTATTGGATCAGTGTGGTGAAATAAGTGCCAAATTTTCTCCTGGAGAAGAGGCGTTTGCTCAGCATTGGAACATTTACCCTACTTGTTGTTATCAGGTTTACAGAAATACTAAATAAAAAAATATTTTTTCAAAAATGATCTGTTCCAATAATCCTTTATTAGATTTAACGAATCACTTTTGTTAATTTGTTATTTACATTAAAATTACTTAATAAATAAATTACTTTAACTACTGTATCACTACGACTTATTCAGTCTTATCAGAAAGCGATGGGATTTCTACTTTATCCGCCTTAATCGGTCCATCTAAGTTTTCTTGAGTATCCTTAGGAATAAAGTTTTCTTCCTTTTGTGCTTCAATGTGTTTCACTACCCCACTGATGTCAATATCGCCTGAAAATAGAAAAATATATAAATATATATTTTTTGACTTGGCACGTTACATTAAACAAATAGTTAGTATTATATAATTAGTAACATATATATTATTGTCACATTTGTTTAATTCACAAAAGTATTTATCTTTAATACGACAATATAAACATTTTTTTTATTGTTACACACGAATATAAACTATGCGATTATAGTAATAAATATAAGTAAATTACATAATAGATTTTTTAACTCCTATAAAAATAAATTAGCACCATTTCCTTCTTATGTTTATTGAATATATTTAGACGGTTATAACGACACATTAGACAATAACGAGAACACACAAAGCACAGAGTTCGAGTTGATATTGTAAGGCAGCACACGACATTTATAATTTTTTTCTTTGTTTAAATACCTGAATATTTGTGCCTAATGTGTTTATAGCACTATTAACTGCGGTCGACACTGTTAATGTTGAACCGTTTACTACGGCTCCTATCGTACCTATGAGACCGTTTACAAAAGTTGTCCACGCTGCCACTAGGAAGATAATTTTCATAGATTTGTTTTAGTTATTTCAATTAATTAAATATAACTTTAATATGGAATATTTTGTACTACAAATTACCTTGATTGCTTGTGTTGACGCCCGGCCGTCCCTTGAGCTCTACTTTTTCTTCACTATTATCTTTAATGATTTCGTTTCTCGGTGTCTCAGGATTCGGTGTTCCCTGTAATCTTTGTACAGCACTTTGTATACCCTTGATGATTGGGTTATTTTGCACAAGTTGCTGAATCGGGCCATTTTGTCCTAGCGGTTGTTGAGCTGGAGCAGATTGAGGTACCGGTTGTGCCTGCTGGTTTGGTACTGGGATTGCATCTGCTTGACTAGCATCTGTTTTATCAGAATTTGTCGAGGTGGGGTTTGTGCTTCCTGCTGATGCAGGTGTTGGATTAGCTGGTGGCTGTGTCTGGGCCTGGTTTGGTCTTTGTATAAATTGTACTATGCTTTGAATAGTATTTGCGAATGGCCCATTATTAGCAGCGGGTGCTGTTGTTTGCTGACCTTGTGCTGCCTGTTGTGAATTTTGTCCAGGATTTATTAGATTTTGAATTTGTTGGATAATAGCCTGTGGCCCCCATGGAGCAGGTGTTGCTTGGGTTACAGCAGTATCAGATTGGGCTCCTGCAGGTACTGTATTTTGACCTTGTGCTGGAGGGTTTTGAACAGTAGTATCTGTTCCTTGATTACTATTCGGTGCGCCTTGAAAAAATGGAATTCCTATCCAATTGTTTTGAATTGTTGTTTGAAAGTTAGTAAAAGCACTTGTTATGTCATTTTGAAAGTTACTCAACCAAGTCATAATAGGATTTGAAGATGCTGGAGCATTAGTGCTCGAGACAGTTGGCGCTAGGGTTGAAGAAGTGGCACCTTGTTGTGATTCGGGATTAGCACTAGTTAGAGTATCTTGTTTAGCAACTTCACCTTCTTCGCTTATTATGGATTTCGTTTTTGCAGTTTCATCTTCCTCTCTAATTATAGTAAGAACTTCAACGCCTTCAGTTAAAGTATCAACGCCAACTTCAAATTTTTTTTGTAAGTTTTGTAACTGTGATTCAACAATTTTAAGTTTTTTCTCAGATTCCTTGATAGTTTGGCTAGAATCAGGATTTAGATTTTTTATAATTGTCTCATTTAGTTTCACAATCTGATCCGTAAAAGTGTGCCTTAAGTTTTGTAAATTATTTTTGATGGCTGGAAGATCTTCATTGTTTCCAAACAGGTTTTTGAAGTTGTGAGATAGCTCCTGAATGCCTTGGTTAAAAATTTTCTTTGTGTCTTCAATTGATTTTTTAATACCAAAAACAGCTTTTTCTTTTTCTCCATAATTTTCAGGATTTTGAGTTTCATGCTCCTGCCGTTGCGGTGGTCCAGGATTGGCTAAGTCGATATCAACCCTTTTAATGATTATACTCTCATCGTCTTTGGGTACATAATCGTTGGAGTTTTCATCTAACACTGTTGGTTCTTCCACGATTTTAACGGGTATATCGACGATGGTTTTCCGGAGATTATTATCTACGTCCTTAACCGTGACTTGGTCTATTAATTCAGGCTCTAAAGCGACATTGTCGAGGTCTACATTGTCGAGATCGTCGAGTTTTTTTTCTGACGAGATGGATGCTGCGCGTACGTGTAATGCGCACACGCAAAGTGTAAGAATGAACGTGTATAATCTCATGGTGGGCTAGCGGACACTGGGCCGGCGTGAGGAGCGTCGACATTTATACTGGGTATAACGGTGCCAGGCACACATGCACCGCGTCTCTGCCGTCGCTAAATGTGTTTGTCATTATTTGTATTTTATACTAGCGCCACAACTCGGTTATACTCAAGCTTTTCTCTAAGCAACTATTAAAGTTTCCATATTAGTTTTAAATAATTTAATGAAACCTTCAAATCAGATTAATAGATGTAATACATTATCTAGTATTGAGGATAATTTCGTATGTTTCAAAGGTTGTAAAACAGTTCTTGTTATAAGATTGGGTAATCTTTTTATAAACGGAAAAACACAAGGTCCTTTGAATCGTGGAACATAAATAAATATCGACGTAAAAAGTTACTTATCCTGACTTGAACGTTATATTATATATTATAAAGGGCAAACTGAACCGGAACCCGTCGGTTGAAATTGAACAAAAAATATAAATTGAACATTTTAAAGCCTAAAAGTGGAAACTCTCTAATGAGATGTATACACTGTTTTTCTGATATCTCTTTACTACTTTCTCCAAAAATAGCCATCATAGAGATAACAAAAATGTTTACAATAATGATGAAATCATCTGTAATCATTTTCTATACATATATATCATCGCTTATGTTTTTTTTTAAAGCAAATCTTTTTATAGGTATTATATACTATGTATTTTAGGGTGACGACGTTTAGAAAGAAACTTTGATAACGCCGTTTGTAGCATTATAAAGAATACTCACTTAACAGTAAATACTAAATAATATTTAACCGATTTCATTATAAATTTTACTGTAGCGAAGCCGATGACAGCTAATCAATTCAAAATATACTTTATTCAAGTAGGCCGGTTTGGAATGTAACTTTGCAAGCAAGATCTTAAGCTTAACAAAAACAAATGTTTTTATTTTTATTTCAGTACTGATCTTAAAAGTTTTTACAATTTTAGGCATTTATAAATACAACGTCTCTTCTATTTACGCAATAAAATAAAAAAAAAAATTGGCGTACATTGTTAATTTGAAAAGCAGTTATTTATGGCAGTGTTCGGGGTCAGGAGTGACAAGAAAGTCTATTCATGTATTCATCTCAACAGAGTTCTCTATATGTTGAGGACTCATTCATCTGAACGGACGCAAACAGAATATAAATACCTTTAAATAATACAAAGTTCTGATCAAAATATTATTCAGGATTTTCAACTGGGCAAATAAAAAAATAATAAAAAAAACAATCTAATAAAATGATCCTGTTCATATCTACATTTTATATGTCTATATGTCTTTACAGATATGTCTGGCTATATGTAGTGACTGACTTATACACGTTATAACATTCGTAAGTATTCACAGTAACTGGAATTAAAGTAAGTTTTTAACCTTAAGCAGGCAGTAAGTAGGAAACTAGGTAACTCTCGGTTATCTCGAAACAGTATCTATAATGTCTAGTATCGATATAAAGTTAGATCAATGTTTAAAACTTTTTAAAGCCAGCTAAAAATAATCACGTAACTTTAAATACTGGAATATGGAATTTATAGAAGGGAAGGTCAGTAAAACGGTTTTATTAAATATTTCAAAATAAAAAAAAATATTTCCTTGTAACATTAGATACTTGATGGTAGGCCGACCGATATTCTAACGTCAAACAGCAATAATAAAGTATAATTGTGTTTCTGTTTGAAGGGAGAATGAGCCAGTGTAACTACAGACGCGAGGGACATGGCATATTAGTTTCTAAGGTTGGTCCGCATTGGCTTTGTAAGGAGTGGTTAATATTTCTTGCAGCGCCAATGTCTATGAGCGGGGTTAACCACTTATCATCAGGTAGCCAGGCAGCCAGCCAGGTAGTATTTGCTGTCCGCCTTCCTAAGAAGACCTGTATGATAAAAAAATATGCGGAATGTCGATGGTTATATTTTTGACAGAAGATAGTTTTGAATGAATTAAAAGGTTGTTCTAAAAATGTTATCTACTCGTGTAAAGTGCAGTATCCAAACGAAATCGCAGCCAATCTTGTAAACACTTTTCATTCAATTCGTTAAGATGAATGTTAGTCATTAATTTAGCGATAATGTTGATAAACAGTTATAAACGTCATTAAAATATAATTATTGAATAAGTGCTAGAGTTCCGTAAGGAATTGTTGTTTAAAATTAATATTTATTGTTTTCAGGATTAAAACATTAACATTGATGGAATGAGTGATTTATATATTAAGAACCCAGTCTCAATATAATGTTTAAATAAATATTATACTGTGACCTGTGTGCTTTGATTCTTTTTTTTTAACTGATATTAAGGTTGGCAACATTCTACTATTGTCATTGTGTATACTACAGCGAACGTTAGAAATATATATTTATTTTATTTTAAAATCATTAATTTATTTTATTTAAAAGAAATAAATCGTTTTCTTGTAAAAAACAATACCTTTAGCATCAATAAAGCATCTTGTTTAGCATGAAATAACTTAGTACAGTAAGTATTAAGAACTCGAAACTTATAAAAATATCACGTCTTTTCACCACAGATACTAAAAAGAGGAAAAAAAACGACATGTCTTATCTCAGCGTTCGAACTTGACCGGTTTATTGACCGATCATTTTACTTAAAAGCCAAATAACAAGATTGTAAAATTAATTATTCCGGTTTTAAGTAAATTAGGATAACTTATAAAGATTTATTTAAATTTATGTATTGAAGTGGCTAGCTATGCAAATATTGATAGCTATGTGTATAGATGTGCTCGATGTACCGTTAATTATTACAAACTTGATAAACGGCTTTAGCGCCTGCGCCATACAAGATAACTTGCATTGCCGATAAGGTTTTTTTTTATTATAAATAAGTTTTAATCAATATACTGATTTAACAGGTTCCTTTTGTAAATATCCGAAACGATGGTTAAATAATAAACATGAATCATAGTTGTAATTTATGTTGTATATTTAATTAAGCCTTTTGTTATTTAAGTAAATATTGTAGTCAATTTGGATATTTCTCCCCTATAAACCAACATTTCATGAAATTCTGAAATGTAATTTTTCGAGATTCGATTTTTTTTTTAAATAAAATAGATGTATGGTCAAGTGAGAGGTCATACATCGCCAATTCGCTGCCATCCTTGGAAACTAATATGTCCCTTTTGCTTGTGGTTACTGCTCAATCCTCCTTCAAACCGTAACACAATAATGCTTAATTTTGCTGTTTCGCGGTATAATATCTGACGAGTGGGTGATACCTACTCCGTCCGTTCATCCGTTGGTTTTTTTTTTAAATCTTAGTAGGTTCCGATATAATGTTAATTACCTAGAATCTTTTATATGTATCCTTGACACTTCCAGTGAATTAAAGGCCGGCTCTTACTTAGCTCAAAGATAGCTTAGCAGTTTAGAGGACGTAGCGCCAGCGACCTGGATAAAGTGCAACAGTCCTCAAAAAGGCTCGTTTTTGTATAATTTATGTTTCTTTAGTTTCCCCTACGGCTAAAAGTTATAAAGATTAAATTTATAAATTCGTTTATGTCTAATATAAATGTTATAATATAAAATAAATAAATCGCATTGCATGTATACATATAGTGTTCTCACAATTTTATTATATATTTGTGTATGGGTCTAAAGAAAGTTTGACCCAGAACAGTAAATGTATGCATATGTGTTACAGTGAAGGACTTGTGCCGGACCCAGCGCCGATCCAATACTAGTTCAGAATACTATCACACCCAGACTAACATAGTCAGTTTGTTTGTATAGTTCAACCAACACAAAATATTTGGAGTACACCTTGATCCTGGCGATTTCTTATTTCTATACGATTGTCTTTATAATTTATAACTGATATAATAATAGTTTTAAATAAAGTTACTACTCGTAAATTTCCAGCTGCTCGAGTTGTAGCTTTTGGACAAACCTTCTCTTTAGTGTATTTATAGTTTTGGAACATATTCTACCACGCGGCTCCGATTCAGTTCGATGGTAGAATTTCATCCGACTGACACAGGTTTTCTCAGGGCACTTGTTGATCATGACTGCTTGTGCGTATTTGTGTGACATTTGTTTAACAATTACATTCTCAGTAGTTTACAAACCTATAGCTTTATACGTTCACTATTGTTCACTACATGTATCAATAATATATAATAATAATAATAAATATTTGTCATTATTCAATACGTTAGCCTCTCTAGGACCCTCTCTCACATACAGTATAGCTAACATCTACGTCAGCATACGACACTGGTGTCAGGAGGCCTGGTTTATTTTTCAACCAAAAACTCCGAAATTGTGATGCAATAGATAATAGCATTCTTGCCGCAATTACACGCGGTCATGGTTTGTACAGTAAGTATTTTTAATTTGGATTCCAATATACTTATATTGTAAATTAATAATTCTTATGTAAATTAATATTTTAATCGTGTAATATATAATGTTCGTATTGCAATTCTTTGTGAATATATCGTGGATACAATGCCTTCAGAACGGTTTTAGGATTATAGTTTGGGAGGGGTCTGTTGTTAGGCAAAGAAGACACTAAAATATAATTTTTTTGCTTTAGGTAGTGGTGTTATGCTTTATAAAATGTATGTAATCAGTTAGGTGGAAAATTGGTAACCTGGTGGTAAGTGGTCACCATTGCCGATAGACAATGGTGTTGCTAAAAATATTAACCATTCGTAAGATCACACCAAGGCGTCATCAACCGTGGGATCTAAGATAATATGTTCCTTGTGTCGGCCCAATAATTAGAAAGCACTCAGGTGCTTTTGGGGGATGCTTAAGTCTTTAATCTTCCTGAATTCGTCACTGATACCTTTATATTGTTACATTTTCATTTACAAAAATTTGAGATCACATAAGCATATATTGTGACAGGTTGGGAATGAGATTGCTAATCCACGCAAACCTGTAAAAATTTGCTAAATGTCAGATTTTTGCGATTCGTATGATTCAAATCACATCTAAACACAAATATAGCATTTGTATCTAATAAAATTCTGGAGCCTATGATTACAATAAAATATATTGTGTATTTTGAATTTTCCCGAACTTTATTAAATGGAAATAATCACTTCAAAATATACATTTTTTACACAAACGACACATTACAAAGCTGATACAATGCTTGTTTAGTAGATACATATAAACTCAGTAGTGATTGCCCGTATTTGAACTCGCAATCTTTGGTTAAGGCAAAGCGACTGAGCCATATCGGCTTGAACAATATAAATATGTAAATGTTTTTCGAGTTGCAAAACCTCTAAGAAAACTTTGCATACTAAAAAATAAAGAAATAAATGTTTAAAACAGGTTAAAATCTTCATAAAATGCATAAACTTATACCTGCGATTGTTAATTAAAAAAAAAAAAAAGAAACGTCACTGAACTTCTTTTGTACATAAGTATGTCGTTTATAGATTTCACCTTGATGTACAGCAGCAATTGATGCTGTTACCAGTCTTAGCGCACCTTTTATGTCATTACCGGTACAGTATGACATGTAAAAACGAGCTAATAAACACCGGATGTACTCTTAAGATACCTGCACACTTTATATTTCAACCAATCAAAACCGATAAATACATTAAAGATACTTAATAGATAACGATAAGAGTCATAACATATACCTAAAGTTAGTCTTTTTATAGAAAAATAAATGTAATGCTTCAATATTCCATAACTTTACGTTTTTTATCAGTAAAAAAAAAACAAAAAGCACAACTTTCATTTATTTTTTAATGCTCGTTATTAAAAGAACATTTTATATTCTTGACTTTGAAAGCTGCATTAGTGGAGGCAGGCGGCGGTCTTATCGCTAAAGCCATGATCCCTTCCAGGTAACTTTTGGACAACAAAACAATCGTAAAATACAATATTACTACAAAGGAGCAAATTAAATAAAGTATAATATGTATACAAATGTAAAAATGCGAAAATAACTCAGTGTATTTGCCTGTCTGTCTGATGACAAACCACTGAACCGAATTTGATGAAATTGAAGCATGATTGAACACAAAGGACGGACATAGGCTTTTTTATACCTAAGATTTGACGACCAACCCCTAAAAAGAGATCGAAGCCGCAGCCGACTACTAGTATTATATAAAATCATAAATAAATATGTAAACATATATAACGTAACGTTAATATTATATTAATTACACCATTATCGACATATACTTAACCTATTCAAGAATGTAAATACAATTCCTTAACGAGTATTTTAAAATTAGTGACATGGAATAGGAAGAACAAGACTCATTTGATCGGAGAGGGTGTCTCGCTAAATTATTGTGTGATTTATTTATAATGACAATTATTTATGCTGCCAGTTACCGTGCCAGTTAATGGCTTACTTGCTCTCCAAACCAAAACACAGCGTCACAAATCATCACTTGGCTGTATAATAACTAATGAATTACTCACACCTACCCAAAACAACTTCCATGAATCCTTCTCTTTCCTACTAGTTTTATATATGAATTTACACATTACAGAACAAAGTCCGCCGCATCTGTATGTCAGTATCTATACTCACCCAATTTTAATAAATTTATCTCTATGCTTGTCACAATTTTTACCTTCGACTGCGACAAATTATAAGTTACCACAAAAAAAAACATTAATAATTTTTGGCTATCTACAATATAATTCGACTACTCGTATCTATAGATTCAAACTACGTTTTTACAAGTATTCTTATTTAAAAATAAACATTAAAATTACCTATATTCCCATATTTCCGTATACTTTACTGTACTGTACATATATATCTATTCGGTAAAGTAAGTTTGCGTCTATTTTTATATTGTTTTATTTAAGAACATAAATCATTAATATTACACAACATTATCTAAATATAAAAGAAACAAATTTACTAATTTGTTTTTATTATTATTATTATTAGTACACGAGATGTTTTTTAAATGATTATTCGTTGGCCTAATATATAGGTATCAAAATTATTATTTTTCCACTGAGTTTCCCAAATTGATTGATCACTATTTTGGGTTAATTAGTGATTTATTTTATTAGGCCACATTATGATAATTGATCACCACGCCCCTTATTTAGGCATATGCACCGTAAGAATTTTTTATTGGCAATGGACCACCAAGACTTTGAATTATAATTAAGTCCTTTCTGCCAGTGTAACTAACACTAGTTTACTAACTCTTCAAAGCGGGCCACAACAATATCTACTGAATATTATTGCTTAGCATTACAATATATTATGAGTGGTTGGTACCTACCCAGACGGGCCTGCACAAAGCCCTAACACCAAGTATCTATACATATAAAATATTGGAGTGTCTGTTTGGAATATTAAAATAACGGCTTTAAATTAAATGCATATGCAAATACAAAAACACGATACATATACCAAAATAACATTTTTTGCAATTTTTGTCAGTCTGTCTGTTTGTTCCGGTTAATCTCTGGAACGGCTGGATCGATTTTGACGGGACTTTCATTGGCAGATATCTGATTACTATTTTTACTACTACTTTATTTCTACTTTTATTACTACTTTTATTTTAGAACTATCTGTTACCAAATATGCATAAATTCAGAGAAGTTTATCATCTACGTAGTGTGAAGGGCCTATAATAGTGACATAGTGTGTTTTATCGGACGTTGAACCGCAACAAGCTGCTCGACATCTCGATTTTACCGTTGTCAGTCATTTTGTTTCGGGTTTCTTTTTATTTTGACTCAGTTTCTTTATCGAACTAGTAACACGTCCTGTATAGTATATCCTGTATATATTCTGTAATAGACACTCAAAACTGATCACAGAAAACGGGCTCAAGTGTCATAGTTTGATATGCGACATTGACTTAAATGATTATAAAACTTGTAAGAAACACGTATCAAAATGGCGCATCACCGTAGGTCGGTTGTCAACATTTCACGTGTAAGATACGAAGTGATTTTTTATAGTTACCCAAATTTGTGTTCTGTACTAAAATGGTAAAACATTTATTTTTATTCCAAGTTATATTTAACTTACCGTGCAGGACTAAATTGTTCGTTATGTTATTACAAAGCATAAAGAAAGAAAAGCGATCAGAATCAATTAGAATAAATGTGTTTGATCATTCAAAATGGTTTCGTGTTCATAATTTAACATGGTACAAAATTAAATCCAAAGGAATTTAACATCCTGTTTTAACGCATCTACTGATTTTTGATATTTGCCTGCATAAATCTAAGTCATTCATGACGTATCATTGATTTGACGTCACAAGTTTGTAAATAAAACACTTGAAACAGAAATGCATTGCAATATTCAACGTGACGTAAAAATGACGTTAAATATTTTTGCTATAATTTCCTAATATTTTGAAATCAAATTTAGTTTAATACACTGATGCAGAAGTCATTTATATTTGATTAATTGCCAAAATAAAAGATGCCACTCGTCATTTACATATTCCTAAGATTTGCAAATGGTATAATACACTACAAACAGATTCTTGATTGATGAGTCTTTATTTATAATAAAACCGTATTCCACTTAACCACTTATATCCACTTTAATTTAAATATTATAGTTCCAATAATAGCGATCTTTAAAACGCTATTTATCACGAATCCAAAGATAATTCAAGACAATTAATAGCGCGCCAAATCAATGTAATTGTTGTTTTAAATTTTTCTTTACTCTTCTGGTGACCAATGAAACTACTCAAACCATTTAAATGCCAATCATAACTGCACAAAGTTTCAAATTATTTGGAAAACTATTGAACACGACAGAAATACGAAGAGAAGCAACTATTGGTTCATATGAATATTTATTTTTTATTTTATTTATATATTAAGGATCATAAATAGCTACACTTATACCTCGTAACAATAAAAATACATTCAAACTTATTATAAAGTCTGCGACTCTTCAAACCACAACTTGAAAATGTTTAAGGTACAATATCAATATTTTTAGAATACATCTTTTATAATAATACATAAAACAAATTATAAATCAAAATTGAAATATACTTTATTCAAGAAGGCTTTTACAAGCACTTTTGAATCGTCATTTTAAAAAACTATATTAAGTGAAGCTACCACCGGTTCGGAATGTAGATTTTGCCGAGATAAGCCGGCAAGAAGCACAGTAGTTACTCTTTTTCAATATTTAAAATACAAAGTTATCTTAGCTAAATACAATTATATGTACATATACTATATTCTACGAACAGTAATAATATATACAATATTTATTATATTTGTTATAAGAAAATATTATAACGATAATATAAAATTATTATCTACAATCTTAGTAAGTATTTATCGATCGAATATTGTCAATTAATTCTCTTGTTATAATGTAACAATGAAGTGGGACACGTCTTTCTAAAAATAAAGGTATTTATCTGTCTATGTTTAAATATGTTTATTTTGCAAGACGTGCTATTGACCTGGATTAAAGTAGTACCTATTTGAGAAAGTAAGGTTAACGCCACACTTAGAGAGTCCATTTTTGAGCAAACTGTAATATTTAAGATTTCATACTTCTAAAAATGTACATACTGTTTTTGAAAACGATGAATAAAGTAAGATTTACTAACTAATGACACCATCTGACTGTGGCTTTTATTTTGTTAATTATTAAGTTAATCCTATGTACCTTAAAGTTGTAACTTCCATGTTGAATTTCAAGTCAATCGGACCTATAGTTTCGGAGATGATGAGGGGTATTTCACTTCTATATCTACACGCAGGTATAAGTAAAAGATAATAAATCAACGACGGTTGACTAAAGAAGTTTTTTAGACAAAGTTTTTTAATATAATTAGTGGAATTAAGAAGTTATGAAATTACAAAGGATATGTTAATCATAAAGATGTGGTTAAACCTTAAAATGTATTAAAATTACGATTCAAGTCGTACGGCAAGCTCTTCACCGCAAAATAACGGACAAAGCTGGCGAATATTTCCACTATTATATACTTAGCTACACTTGGACACCAAAATCTAACCATACTTTGCATGTAATGAATGAACATATGTACTTGATATATATAACAAATAAATCAACATATTTTTATAAACATTAATCACGTATTGTATTGTAAAAGGTTTATTTATGCATCTAACGAAAATAGAATGAATAATTAATTTTGGTAGTAGGTAAATAGAAAATGTAAATTGTTATATATTTTTTTGCTCGAATTGTATGTCGTCAACACCATAGCCTTTAGCAATGTAATATTGAAATGCGTTTTATTCAAATAGGCTTTTATCATTTTACAGTTTCAATTTAACGTTAGCTCCGGTAGGACGACATGATCATCAAAATACATTCCGCATTTTGATGATGATGTCGTCCTAACCGATTTCGACCACGGCTAATCTCAAGGGAGAATAGTGAACGAGTGAACTACGCCGGACCGATCTAGGGTTTGAACTCAAGACCTCGAGAAACTCGTTAAGTAGTATGCTTTGACCTAGCTTATTTAGTCTGCAGATCAAAAAAGTATCGGGATATTTTTGTCAAGAAATTCTTAGAAGCAGAACGGAAAATGGCAGAGGTTTACTCTCTTGCTTCGGAGAGCATGTCAAGTCGTTGGTCTTCAGTGTGGTGATGTTGGGCCAATGCACACGCGTAGTAATTCCTTCTTAGCGATTGTAATTACACGATGAAAAAGACCTCGTCATGGCGACCGCGTACCATCCAGTTTAGTCTAGGAATCCAGAATTACACTAAGATTAATTAGATAAGAAATATATATATTCAAAAAACTAAAATAATTAGGCAAATAATAAAAAAATAAATTAATTATATTATAATAAATTTATAAATTTTGATAGTAATCCTGCCTGGAAGCAAAATTATTCGGGCACTTCAAACTCAGTCTTTATATTAACAGCAATCTGTACAATTAAAATGTCTTACTATTTATGATTATATTCGTTAAAATCTTTACGATGCGATAACGATCTTGGAATATTCCGGGACCGGTCTCGAGTTCCGTTACACGATTAAGAATAAAATATTTGGTTATTCGATAAAGCCTGGGTACACACGTACAGCTGATTTTAGAGTTTGGTCTTGCCGGAGGATTATTACTGCAGTAATACCCAGTATATAGAATAAACTGAATACCTAATACTGGAAGTCAATAGTGGTAATTATAAAGTGTAATCGACCATTCACTAAAACAATTAAAATAAATGTCGACGGACACTGATTAGCTTAGTTTTGTTATATATCAACAAAATATTATGAAATTCATCAAGAATGCAACTGACAGTCACAAACTTGTTACCACCATGACAACCTAAGATGGATGTTCCTTTCTTTTACTACGTCTCAAAGGTGACGTCACTTCCTTGACCACATTATTCACTATTCGTTCTACAATAATACATATAATATTTATCACTATAGCTAGCCATACATAATAGTCAGACAAGAGACAAAACATCTTACTTCAAAAGATTGGTGCCACATTGTTGATGTAAATGACACATACATTTTCTTTAAGTGCCTAAGTCTATGGGCGGTGGTGAGCAATTAATATCAGGTAGCCAATTTACCAGCCTGTGTGTAGTGTAATTATTGATACGTGTATACGTGTATACGACTACACTGAGCTGAAATTGCCCACATGGAAATACACGTGTATGGTAGATATTAACCGAAATCAGTTGGTTCAAATCTGGCCAGCAATATCTTCATCTGGCAAATAGAAGAATACCTCGTCCTGGGTGTTTGTCGTGAGTAGGCCAGCTGCAATCGAGCAGCGGAACAGGAGCAGAAATTTGCGCAGTATTGGGACATTGACAGGCTATTATATATTTATACTACAATATAATATAACTTTTCGTCGTTGAAATATTAAAAAAAAAAAACGTTTTTAAATATTTAATAAATGTGTACTCGTCTTAAAATTTTCAACTTCTGCATTTAAATGTATTTAACGTTATTTATTGAGTTATCTGAATATATAAGATACATGTTAATGATTTTTATTTTCATATCTACTTGTGATGCGTTCACGACAGACATCCATTACCTACATAAAAAATATGGGTTTTTGGCATCTCTATCAAAACTATTAATTTGTTCACAACATATACATACATATCACTTAGAGACGACGAAGTTTTGGTGGGAATTCTCTGTTTGAATAATTATCATTTTTAATTTAGTATTTTTTAGGAAGGCAGAACAACAAATTGATCACTCGATGGTAAGTAAGTATGGTGCAGATATACGGGTAGTGAGTGTACCACCAACCAAAACGTCTAAGATGTTTAGTCACATTAATTGTATTTTACTGGATCACTCAGTATTAGAATAGAATTAGAATTAGTTTTCGACCACGTCTTCGCCCGCTTGTGGCGGAGGAGGAGAGGGGGGGTATATTATTTGTAGATATTATATATACAAAAAAATTGCCGTCCTTGGGGTTTAATCTAGCTTCATACAAAATTTCGGCAAATTCGTTTCTGTGGTGTAATCGTGAAAGCGCAACATATAGACGGAGTTACTTTCGCATTTATAATATTAGTGTAAATTGCTGTTTAGTAGTGTTAGTATACTATAATACAACGCGACTGCATAAAGACAACAACGCCTTTGTATACGGTTTTACAATATTTTACATGCCAGAAAGCTGTCAAACTCCTTCTGTTTTTTTTAAGCAATGATTCGTGAAACGTGTTTACAAAGGTAAAAGATATGAGAGTTCACAGATGATGACGTGATGTTCAGAATGCAACGATCGTCTCCTGGCTATAATTTTGTTAATTTAGATTTTTTATTCTTCACATGTCAGGGTATTTCCAAACGGGAGGTGGTTTTTTGAATCGACTATGAATATCAAAAGCGTAATGGTTGTAGTATGTATGCTAGGAGGAGTAAGGTCAAAATAAGATTCACATATTCCATCCGATTTGCTCTGCTATATTATTCATTACCAACAGTTCTTGATTCATTAATTTATGAAGGAACAATGAACTAAAAAAACATATTAAGGATGCGAAAATGCATTTGATCATGTTCCGGGCCATCTTGTCTTAACATCTTTTTATTTTTTGCTGGTGTTATTAAATATTCTTATGTTCAGGATCATTAGAATCGACTTTAATTAATGATTAAAAACATCGTTTTTATAAATACTTTTATTGAATTGATATTCTAAAACAGATACAACTTAGTATAATACATCCTACCATTTGGAATTGTGACTACGCGATCCGCTAGCTGTAGCGTCGTCATTTTAATGATATATTAAAATGACGACTATAGTATAACCCCTTTTGAATTTTATTGTTCAGAACTTGTTTGCCAAGGCTTCTTTGCTTGACTGCTGTCATTGGCGATTTACTTTGACGAGGTTCAATACTATCCCGATTATGTGCGTGATGTACTTATATTAGATTAGTTATCGCTTTCTCGTTTTAAACGTTAGTCATAAAAGTAACCAATGTCCTTCCTTAGAGTACGATCTTGCTTGAATTTTAAATAAAATGTTAAATAATTTATAAAATATTTATTAAGAAATCATAACATATTCATTACCGTTTAATATAAAATTAATTCTTTTTATATCATGTGTTTGTAAAATAAATTTGGAGATACATTCGATTATCACTTTTGAAACGATTTGAGAACTATTCGAATAGTTATTATCCACATGGCGGGTGATGGAAATAAAAAAAATTGCATTAAGCTTAGATTTATAATATCAATTATGTCGACATCGTTTTCGCTGGATATCACTTCCGTCTGATGGAACATGTAAAGAAGATGGCCATCCCTGCTGCCAAATACTGAAAAACAAGCGTACATTTCTATCAATCGATAACATCGGTATCTATCACTTAGCATTGCTAATTTGCTAATACTGGTCGTAACGTTTCAGCTATCGTATTAAATATATATGTTACTGTAACTACATTTACCAACTCATGTCGGTAAATCTTAGGTTTTACTGGAAAATCTTAAGATTTACCTTAGTTCGAGCTTTTACAGTAACATATATATCTAATAAAATAAATTTACTGCATCGTTGGTTTAGTATCCTGTATATATCTGTAAATCCTGACGTCCTGGGTAAGGTTCAAATAACAAAAATGAAATCAGGAAAGTTGTATTAGAGCCTCGGGTTCTTGGTTTGTTTGACAAATAATTTAGTACTAAATGCAAAGAAGACTAGGGCAATGGTATACGCATATATAATAATATACCGGGAAATGTAATCAATTTACCATTTACAAAATTTAAAAAGTTTATTAAGACTAAATTAATAAATAAGTCTTATTATTCATTAAAAGAGTACTTTTTAGAAAAAAAAGGCCTGGGGTTAGGCTCGGGTTCCATCACAGGACACTAATTATTGTAAATAACAGCATTGTAAATCTGTTTATTTGAAAAGAGCAACTGTGCGAGTTTCTTGCCGTTTCTTCTCGCTTTCCGAAACAGTGGTAGTATTTTAATATCTACGATTCAAAAACGCTTCATTGTGAAGTTTACTTGAATAAAATTGATTTGATTTGGGTAAGTTTACACTTTCGCGCCTCGAGAAGCGCGCAAAACCCGTCCAATATTTCTGTAGTCTGTCCGAAGTCATTTCAGATCTCACTCGTGAAATGATGAAAAACGTCTAACGGCTTGGTGCCTTCAAACGAGGCGTGAAGAGGCATCTTGCGGGTGGCCATGGCGAGGGTGACAAGTGCAGCTCATTCTTGCCGACTGCACTGGTCGTCTTCGGGTTTGGACTTTACTTCCACTTACCATCAGGTGGAGTGGAGTCATATGAACATAAAAAAAATGGTGAAACATATTTAAATAGCTGTATGCTTATAATGTTATAATCATTGTCTAATAATTTTTGACACTTGATAATCGTGCTTCGATTGATCTCTCTTCGATCTTGTTAGATTTGGACGTGAGACGCGTTTGGGTAAAGACTATTTCAGTATAATATCTTATCTATTAAGTACTTTGTATTATTTTGAAAATTGAAAAAAACATGTTAATTACTAACCTCGCCAATGCATATACAAATGAGAACATTGGTCGCCGTATTTAGAATGCCTTTCAATACCGTCACACACCCCTCTGGAAAAGCATCATTTTTACTGCAAATTTCTGCATTTACGTTAATATCGGTGCTAATGAAAGAAAAGTCTGTATTCTGTTGAATTTGTTGTTTATCCGATAATGCTTCAGGACAGCATGATGACGGTAGGGTGGTGTTCAAATACGAATCTGGACCGGTGGTGCCGCAACACTTCAACTGAAAGAGTTATCAGGTTATCAAACAATATTTAAAGTTTGGCAAAATATGTATTAAGGCAAAAATTGTCTTGTTATTTAATTGCTACGCAATTCCTGATATTGTTGTTAATTTCACATATATAATATGAATCAAAATAGATAAAACATTTCTAAGACAAAATATATAATGTACGGACGAGGGTATTGAACCTACGGGTATTAGGAAGGCTGTTTAATATTTCATTATGATAATCGTAATTGCAATTCAAAGGGGTTTGCAATAGTCATTAGTATCGTACAGTATATTTTTTAATTTTGATTTGCATATGAACTATATTTATTTAAACCTTCAATATATGTATTTATATGTTAAACATTTTGAAGCAGGTACTTAAGCTAAACTTTATTTTGAAATAAAACTTACCACAGATTCAAATGAATTTAAAACCATGTCGTCAGTACCGTTCATCATTTCAGTTGCCATGTCTGTTACAGATGTTGTGTTGTGTGAGAGCATCACTGTCAATCCGACAGTCAAACTGGCCAGAATCACTATAATGACGGAGTACTGAAAAATGGTTAACATTTGAGGACTAGTAACAACGTCGATATAATATTTACTGACTAGAACGGATATCAATTACTTGAACCAGGGCATCATGATGACAAAGAATAAGTTTTTGGCCGAAAAATTATTTGCCGTCCCATCGGGTTATGATAGTGTGAAACTGGAGAGAGTGCACGTACAGAGACTGTAATCATGCGCATATTGGAGCGCTGCGACCTCAGATAGTAGTTAGGTATTCTTCGGGGTTAATGGCCCCATCTAGAAATGTACCATATCTGCTGTAAGATCTATATAATTTTACCATGGAGACATAACTTAGCATACGGTAATGTGTGCACCCCATATATTTTGCCGCTGAGCATTAATAGTTTATATTGTTTTTCTTTAGTTTGAAGGATGAGTCAGCTATTATAGTTACTGACACAGGAGCATTAAATGTTATATATAAAATTAGGCGTCGCACTGATATTTCTTTTATATTTTGCAGCGCCTATTAGGTCCATGACACTGGTGTCCACCCTTTGTGACCCATTTGCTGAATACGGACGGCCGTATTCTTGCTAACATAAAGAATAAACTTCAATAACATACCGATATTAACATGCACCTATTCCTGGTCATAGCGCCACAGCATCCGAGGCAGAAGATGACAGTGATGATACAGCCCACCACGATTATCAATGTCGGTAATAAGTTAAAATCACCTGCCTCCGCATTTTCAATATTCCGTAGTATCATGAGCAAAACTACACCCAACGCTATGATGGCTAAACCAACTAACTGAAAATTTCAAAAGTTCTTTATTTGAATACAAGTCACTATCGAGGTCGATGTTATAAATATTGAGATAATGTTATTTTTCGTTCATATATGATTACTTTGATATTTCATTTTGGTAAAAATGCTTAAAGAGCGACCAAAAATCATTATAAAATAAGCATAAAGAATTCCCACAACTCAAAGATTTGTTTTAATTCCATCACGCCTTTACACTGTGGGCTAGTCGCTGGTCGACACATTCGGTTTTATTAGAATGTTTTATAATCACAAATTAAAGCTCACGATAACTCAACGTATCCACCAGGCTAATTCGGTCCCTTTTCGGCTTTTGTTATCATTAGCATAATTTATATAACATGAAAAAGGACTTACGGTTAAAATGAGATTTATAGAAATTAATATGTATTGTACAATACATGACACTACGCAGAGACACATTTTTGTTTCGTTATTTGTAATATCGTGTAATAATTTTTTTTTTTTTTTTTATTTATTTCAAATTATATCAGTAGAGTGTCAACTGAGGCTTGAGTAAAACTAATGAAACAATGGTGGTTTACGTAGTTTTGTATGAGCTGGTCCGATATTTCAAGTGTTCTATTGAATTACAAAACACTTGAAATTGTATATGAAAATAGGAGTTTTACGAACATTTCTCTTTTTTATTTTATTCTAAGAGAACTTATACCGATCGTAAACCTCTGTTACGATCAACCATGCCAGGTTTTAAAAACTCTAATATATACTAATATTAGAAAGAGGTAGAATTAGCTTGTTTGTATGTAAGGGATAATCTCCGGAAGTAATGATCCCATTCTATATATATATATATATTCTTCCTGAGTGCTATATAAATTATGTTTAGATCATATAATTTTCTTTATTAATATATTTCGCTCGTGCGAAGCCGGGGCAGAACGCTAGTAAAAAATATATCGAAGGCAACCCCGACAGAGAGCCGAGATGGGCCAGTGGTTAGAAGGCGTGCATCTTAACCGATGATTTCGGGTTCAAACCCAGGCAGGCACCACTGAATTTTCATGTGCTTAATTTGTGTTTATAATTCATCTCGTGCTCGGCGGTGAAGGAAAACTTCACTAGGAAACCTGCATGTGTCTAATTTCAACGAAATTCTGCCATCGTGTATTCCACCAACTCGCATTGGAACAGTGTGGTGGAATATGCTCCAAACCTTCTCCTCAAAGGGAGAGGAATTATGGAAGTATGGAATTGGTAAATCACACAATAAAAATACTGTAAAGAATGAAATTGGACTATTAAAAACATATTTAAAATTTCATATTTAATTCGTATTATCGAATTGTTACATACTGGTATTTGCAAATGTATTAAATTTTTTCTTTACCATACTGATATTTTTTTAAGAAACAAAGCAAAGCTAATCCTGGCCGAGACTCCGATAATAAACAATGTTGTTTTTTATGACGTTAGAAATAATAATGGATTTACCATTACTAAAGTTTTCAAGGGGGTTCATACATTTGATATCAGCATGTGTTATCCGTATCAATAAATAATCAATGCAATCTCGAATAAAATTACCTCTATTAGTCATGTCCACACACTAAACATATCACAATAATAATGTACTTAGATCTATAACTATTATTTTGTTATTGATATGCGTTTATATGTATGTAAGAGATGATATTCCTGTTGCGATTGGTTCCTTTTTGAATAAATTGTGTGTTTTCCGCTTTCCTACCTCTAATATTTTCAATTATACACACATACACAAATTTAATCAAATAATAATAATAATAGACTGTCTTCTGTTAACTAGATTAATAATTTTCTTTATGCTAAAACTTTTAGTATGAATATTAAGGCAATTCCTTTGTTATATTTATTAACTAGCGACCCGCCCCGGCTTCGCACGGGTAGCAATACTGATATTAAATATACTACAGACTGTCATTATATACAGAGTTCATAGCTTTTTGTCATTAGACAATACAAACCGCTATGTCCCTACATTTTAAATCTGTAATATCCTGTAAAGGCCCATATTGATCTATATTAAATGCACAATATTTTTAAAGCCCTTGCTATGGTTATGAATTGGCTGTCCTATAATTTACTGACACTTAATATAGAAAAAACACAATTTATTGCTTTCGGTTCCAAATACGCCTTACCACAATTAGCTTTTTCATTATCTGCTCACAAATGTTCTGAGTTCCAGCACAATGTTCCTTGTAGTTGTGAGTACTAAAAGTATTAAGTATTTAGGGGTAACAATTGATGAAAATCTTAGCTGGAATGAACATATTCAGTCTCTGATATCACGTCTGAGGAAGACTACCTATGTGTTTAAGAGACTGAGAGCATCGGTTGAACTTCACACTCTGAAGTCAATTTACTTCACCCTTGTTCAATCTTTGATTTCCTACTGCACTACAATATGGGGTAGTGCTGCCAAGACCATCATGTTTCGGATGGAAAAAGCACAGAGATTAATACTGAAGGTTATGATTGCAAAACTTATGCGTTTCCCTGCTTCGACTCTGTACAGCATATGCAAGGTACATACTGTGCGTCAAGTTTACATTCTATTGACAATTCTGCGGAAGCATACGCATATGTCCTTTGATTCTAGACTTGCTCAGAATAAGCGTAGAGCTGATCGTGTTTGCAAGACTATGTCACGTGTATCCTCCTGGACAAGCCAACAATACGTCTACCTCAGTTCAGTGCTGTACAATAAAATAAATAAGACATAAATATCTATTCACTAAACCTTTTTCAATGTAAAATAAAACTAAGTAACTGGCTTCTTAATCTTAGTTACGATGAGACTGAAAACTTAATTAAACCTATAATCTGATGATCCCCTAACTTTCCCTTCCTTTTCCTATAATTAAATATTACAACACAATAATTAAATATATGGTTCTGTATTTGTTTTCAATTTACTTTATTATTGTTATTATTATTCTTTTAGTATTTTTATTTGTTAACTAATGTTATATTATTTTATTCCATTAATTATGTAACTTATTAATTTAAGTGCATACACTAATTTTAATATCACTTCATTCTTATAATTGTTTTGGCGAAATCGATGTTACTATTTATAGATTTTTTTTTTTTGTATATGCAATTTTTCATAAAAAGTAAAGGATAAAAAATGGTTATTGTAGGTGTAGGTGAATTATTATTGTTTATATAATTAGTTTATTAATTTATGATATTTATTTATTACACTATACAATTACACAAATACGACATAATATTCTACTTAATATTTATTTATTATTTATGTAATAATATAATATACATACACAATACACACCGACATTACGCTTCGTATATTTATTTTCATAGCAAAAAATTTTCATGCAACACAACTCGGGCGAAACCCGTAGATGCGGCGCATCGGCCGAGCGACGCTTTTGTTCCGCGTCTACCCGCCACCGCGTAATATCGTAAGTCGCCAAATAGTGCATAGCTAGTTAGTTAGTCGATCTCTCACGCTCATCGAGCGTGAGAGATCGAGTTTACTAGCCTTTAATATCAAATTGTTTTCGTATTTAGTTTTAGTGATTTATATGTGTTTTCAATTCTATCAGAACTGTTGCTTTCTTCTTCCGTACTTTCTGTTACCTTCTGACTTTTTCTTGCTGTGTTCATTGTGTGCGTATTATACGAGTTACTATCAAGTTCTGGACATTGTTATTTCTTCCCGCTTCACACAATACGCACACACCTAAAGTAGGTTATCCTTAAGAGATAGACATATACCATCGCGGACTTTTTGAAGACCTTTTTAAGGTGTAAAATACTGTAGTAGGTACATTATTTTTATCTATCTTGTAGGATTCAGCCAGCCTTTGGAATGTAAGCCTCCTATAAAGAAACCTTTAAAATGATCAGTGTTTCTCTACTATATTGTTCATGTATTATACATATAAACCTTCCTCTTGAATCACTCTATCTATTAAAAAAAACCGCATCAAAATCCGTTGTGAAATTTTAAAGGTCTAAGCATACATAGGGACAGTCAGCAGTAAGCGACTTTGTTATATACTATGTAATGACATATGTATGTTGATAACGATGTCTGTTGACTGCAAATAAATCGAACAAAATTTTGCATTGTTATTTAAAGAGTCAAAGCTAGTAGTTGTTCTTATTTCTCTTTTAAATGACGATATCACAGATTTTCCTGATTACGTTGTCGATTGTCCATCATTTTGTATACTAATGTGCGAATAGATTAAAATAGAATAGGAAGCAGAGACAGGTACTGACAGACATCGGCAAACGATTTTGTTTTATAATATTATGTAATGATATGTTATTATAGTTATTTAATACACTTAAAAAATTATATGAGCAACTGTTCTAAATTATGCTATTGCTAAAAATTATATGCAGGCGTTCTAATATATTAATTTCTATATATTATGTAAATAAATGTCTTAAAACAGCAAAGATCTGGTATATCTTTCTTAACAGGAGTAAAAATATATGTCGTACATCTTCTTTTTTTAAGAAGTCAGTTAAATCAAAGTAACGTGTAACGTACACTTAGGTATGTAATAAAATAAAATCTATTACAGTACGACTGTACTGTATCCCGAATCGTTAATGTTTATTATTAGTTGATTTTAAAATTCACATTATTTCCGTCAATATTTACTGTGTAAAACCATTACACATACTTCTCGACAATTAAAGTATAAATGACTACAGGACTACTCATATAAGAAACTCAGCGAGGTTCAATGCTGGTCAATTTTTTTAAATCGTATACAATTTTAAATAAACTGAAGTAATGTTTAGGAGTCCAGCTTTTATTATAACAAAAATTTATCAATTAACACACTACATAGTTAATGTTAGTTATATATAAAAATATAAAGGATAGAGATTGTCATATCTTAAGTCTCTGGAGGCATGAATGCCCCATTTCACTTGAAACCAAATTATTTCTCCAAACAAGTTTCAGTGTAAACATTTTTGTTTCTAATAGAGCAGCCTGTCAGTCTGTTACTATTATAGTTTTACCCCTGTAGTACTCACTCGCCTTTCAAACAAAAACACAACGATACTAATTATTGGTGTTGCAGTAGTATATCAGATGACCGTATATAACCATAACCTATCCAGACTCTTCGGTTTTGCATATCCTACCACAGAGTAAACTAAACATAAAGAACTTTTTTACTTGGGTTTTCGGTTTCACTTAGAAAACTAAGCGATTTATAAAGAACTTACAATACATAATATTGTGATGTGTAATCATTAGACGGACCTCAGATATGCAGTACATTTGTTTTGCATAAAAAATAAATTTATTTATTTTTTTGCTTAAATAAAAAACAATACAATACTAATATTTACATTATTGTACACGAAAATAACCTTCATAATATATTGTACAGTTAACGTTTGTCTGGTTGAGCACGTCTTGTATGTCATCACTTAAAATTGGCATTGACCTTAAGAAACGGTAACATAATCATAAAAACACAACCTTTTTATTACAGCAACCTCACGTTTTTTTAATAACACGGGTATTCCAGGCAGAAGGAGAAACACTGATCACACCTTGTGCAACACATTTTATAATTTTATTGGCACCCTTATTAATCCAGGGTACGTGTATGAAATGCTGACAGGTGAGCTTACTGCTCTAGTTTATTCGTCCAACGTTCTATGCGATAGATACCGATGTTCACAAGCTGAATTTAATAAAGTCTTTGTCTGCCTTTGATGCGGATATAGTTGGCGACACAACAGCTTATTACGGCCGCTAAGAACTGAAAACAAAGAAAGTTGTTCAATTTAATTTATAGCTAACCATCCGTTCCAGGTTCTTAAGGTTAGAATAAGAGTTAAACATACAAAGATAAATGTTGTGTTATTTTGCGTTAAATCGGTTGATCGAATAATGGATGATTGATGTACTTTCAGCCGGTTAGACCATATCTAATACGTAATCTTATATATTAATAGCGTAAGTCGATTTTTGTCTGCATATAAAAAATCGGTTAGTCTCATTTTGAAGAGCACCAGCCGATTAGCCGATAAGATTCTTGATTTAACAAAGACATAATTTTAGAGAGCGGTACTACGACTGTATAAAAAAAATGAAAAAGGTAACCAAAATTAAAGTAATTGTTTTCGACATACTTCAATTCTTACTGAACTAATGTATACTATTTCATATTAAAAAAATCATCTAAAAGAGGTTTTATCATTTTGGCGTCAAATGTAGATGAGTGACTTGCAGTTTACAATGATATGAAATCAAAATAAAACCTGCATAGGTTTCAAAATTCCTAAAAAATCTTTTGAATAAACGTGAAATTTCGCGTCTGTGTTAAAAATAAGAATTCTTATAACAAAAATAATAAGCGAAAACCTCCTTCAAAAGTAATAAATTATCTGTTTCTATTAGCATTATTATAAAATACAACATATGATATGATAGATATTTCATTCAATCAATTTATCTTTCAATCTATCGATCAATGTAAATCTAAGCATTCAATAAATACTGTAACGACGCTTGTTGCAAGAAATATATTTAACCAAATTGATATACAAAATTTAAAAAATGTTATATTTTTTTGTTTAATTTAGGAGTTTCCATAAAAAGATACACACTGAATACATATTCTTAAAATTAAACAATATTAGGGTTACATATTATATGCTCCTTCAATTATATTATATACAAAAGTTTGTATTCTACCATGTAACAAAAAAGTTCAATTAAATAGTAGTATAACCTTAAATATTTACGTCCTCATAATTAAATTATGACAATAGATTATCTCCTTATCCATGGGTATTGATAATTCGAAAAGATTTCAAATAAATACTTTTGTTCTTACCTCAAAGGCAGCTACGATAGCGGAGATAATAATCGTCGCTAAGCCAACGGCGTAGAAAAAATTCTCTATGACTTTATTGCATCCTTTGTAAGCATTGAGTATAGTGCAGACTGGTCGAAAGCAGCACGAATCTGGTAAGGTAGCGTTGAGGTAAGAGACAGGGCCCAAGGGGCCGCAACATACGAACTGCAAATACATCAAAAACCTTAGAATGGACGGTTAAAAATTAATGATTTTAGGCGAGGAGAAATTAAGTTGGATGATGCAATGGCACACTCTTCAATTTTAATAATATTTAAATTTCACAAATGAAATCCATTCTTGAACAATACTATAATTATCTAAAAACTCCCACCTATGCATTACCGTCTTTACCATAGGGCACATGGGGCACGTGCCCAGGGTCCCCATCCTGAGAGGACCCCGAAGAATCAACAATTCACCAAATTAAACCAAAAAATATCTAGCAAAAGGACCCCAAATTCATGGGTGCCCAAGGGCCACAGCACAGCTTGAGACGGCTCTGTACCTATGATGTGTGATCATATTTGTGGAGTATATGTCCATACGTGCAAAGCAAGAAGGACAGGTCGTCGCTTGGGCTACCTTAAAAATAGGCTAATTGTGAAATATCGCTAATTTTCAGTTTTAAGTTAGGTTCGGAATTTATATGGAATAATAAACATTTTGTAAAAAAGAGCTAATCATTTCCATTCTGATTAAATTATCTTTTTAATTAAAATATGTTACACCTATTAGATAAACAACTCATTTGTCTTTTGTTTTTGCTATCAGTATTTTTATATATTTAATTAAATTATATATTATTAATGTTTAATATAAAATAATTTTCAAAACTATATAACAATAATAATATATTTGATCCCACAAAAATACTGATGAACAATTACATGGTTGATCTACGACAATATACAGTGTATAATAACATAGTCATTACGAAAAATAGACCAGGTACTGGCATCCTAGCCTATGTTATATTTCACAAGATATTTTAATGTATACATGACTTACTATTCTCTCGATATTCTGGAAATCCAATGGATCATCGATAAACGATTCTGTGAGTAGTCGAGAGAGGCCATCAAAGAAATCATCATGCTTGATAATAATCAATGTACAGAGTGTTACTTTTAATACCGCTAGAAGTATCATAAAGAAGGCGTACTGTAAAAAAAAATAAACTTTATTACAATTTTATTCAAAATCTTAAGGAAATGCAGTGTCTTAATAAAAGTTAATATAGAGTAACAACCTGTAAACCCACTGCTGGGCTAAGCCCTCCTCTCCTGTGAGGAGGATTGGCGTTTATCTATCAATTAGACACATTCCTCACGATGTTTTTCTTCACCGCTGAGCACGATATGAATTATAATTTAAATTAAGCACATGAAAATTCAGTGGAGCTTGCATTGCCTTGTTTGAACCCGCAATCATCTGTTAACATATACGTGCTCTAACCACTGGACCATCTCGGCTCAAAAGTAAATATATTAACATATAAACATAGTAGATTTCATATAAAGTGAGACATATATTTAAAATATTATATTATACTTCCATTTAGAATTTCTATTTATTCGTGGTTCTCTATTACTTTGCATAAAGTATCGTCGTGTATTTACGATGTTAAAGTTAATATTAACATGCTTTTTTACTTTATCTATTAATCGTTTCGCCTAATTTTAACTATATAGTATAATATAAAATATGCCTAAGCAAAGGCATATTTTTTATTATAATTAATGCCATTATAACGATTTTGAAGCATAATAATATTCTAATAAAAAAACCTTCTGTAAAATTGTAAATTTTGTAAATTTAATGTTTGCATTGGATCAAATATTTTTTGTATCAATAGTTTTGTTGATTAGGAATTAAAAAATATGCTAATCAAAGGGTTTATTATTGCAGTAACGTATCATTTAGCAATAACGTGTACAACAATAGCTTACTAGTGTTCGTTAGAATTTTTTAATAACTTACAATAACAAGCATGCACTGGCTCTCCTTGATGACCCCACAGCATCCAAAGAAGCTTATCGTGAAGACGACACATCCGGCAACGATCGCCACGATGGGTGCCAGCTGAATTATTTGTGAATCATCGAAGAGGTCTGATACCCAGAGAACCGGTAGTTCCGTCGCCACTCCCAAACCTATCAGAGCTACTCCAGCTAGCTGGAAATTTGGTTAAAATACTTTGATTCGTAATATTTTAAGATAATATTATCTGTAAAGCTAACTGCAAATTAACTTTTATTAAATAAAAGAGATCAGTAAATAAGCTACTTGTGTGTATATAATAAGTAAATAAATAAGTGATGTTTTTTGCCAGTGACTTTAACGATTCCTTGAAAATCCTGTTATCACTAATCCTATCACTATTCCAGATTATCACTAACCCTAGTGATAACTATTTATACTAAAAACATTGCTTTTTGCCAATAGGTTTTCAATTCTTCAAAAAATAAACAACAGTTCTGCATCGTCTTAGATCGCGAAGAAATTTTTCAAATTGTATTTAAAAAGCAGAAATATAATTTTAAATTTGGAAAAGTCCAGAAAGAAACAAAAAAAAAAGTGAGTAATAAATATCCTGGCTGAATTTCGAAGGTTTCGTCCTGATCGATTTCGGCCTTTTTTAAGGGGGATCAACCATTGTACCTACAGTAAACAATTGCGTACTTAAAAACATGAGTGTGGACATTCTTTTGTTTAATGGCTTTTAGATGTGCCGACAGGGCACAGATTATTTCGCCAACGTCATGTAGGATTCTTTCGAAAGTAATCCGATAGGAAGGCAAATCTGACATGACCGGAAATAGTTGGATTTATGATGGATTTTTAGACACAGGATTGAAACACTGTTTACTACTAGAATCCAATATTTTTTATTTGTATGACTAGAATATTTAAACCAAGGATGTTAGGGCCTACGGTTTTATAAACCAGCTGGCTAGTTAACTATATCCTGTACAAGATAGCTTGATCTTTTTGACAGATGTATTTTTTTCTAACCGACATAACTTAGCAATGACGAACATATTATTTTCTTAATATAATGATTTTAAAAATTGTAAAAATATAAAAAAAATACTTATACAAAAGTCTCTAAAGATTCGAGCGTTATCCGGAAATTTTAAGACTTTTTATTGCTTCAAAGTAAAATTTAAATAGAAACACTGAAAATAATAGACGCTTGTACAATGTTACATCGGTCGGACGGTAGAGATACGAATAACAGGCAGTAACTGTTACAAATATCGATAACAAAAAATCATTATTAAAGATCATTGTTAAGTTATTGTTACGAACGGGGCTACTTTTGGTTGGGGTTTTTTTTAGCTAGTGGGTGGGGTCTCTTTAGCTGTTATAACTCATTTTAGAAAAATAAGGTAAAAAAAAATTGAATTCTAATTCGCATTAAGCATTCCATCGTTCCGTTGGCTGTTATATATGTTATATTTTCTGTTTCCCATCACTAGCCCGTCTGTCAAAGAGATCAAGCTAACTTGAACAGGGTATAGACGAATTAAGTTGATCTCTGGCGTTGAGATCTGGCATGGTTATCAAAATATAATAAGTTGTGTCAAAAATTAAATAAGCGAAATCGCAACGCATACCGGGAATTAATTGTTGTATTATAAATATTTAATTTGGTACCCATGGAATGACAGCGTGATAATGATAATTTACATACATTTTAGTAAATATTTTTAATCGTAATTCAAAACATTTAATTAATATAATATTCGTTCACGATCAATACGCGTGTGAGTATCAATTTTATCACAATTTCTGATTTAGTATCAAATTACATAGAATTAATTACAAGTTTTTCCTGTTTTTATGCATTTACTTAAAACATACGAATAGAAAATAAAATGTATTTAAATGAATACATATATATTTGTATATACTTGTTTGTAATGTATCTATGTAATTATTATTTTCATGCACATATGCACAACTCTCTAAGAATAATCTAATTGCTGAAGTATTTTTTTTAGTATTAACATTATAAAGGTTATTTATATTTGTAAGGTTAGCCACGCTAATCTCATGAACTGCTAATCAGATTGTAATATTGTTTTGGTTATAGATAGACCTTGCATTGAGGAATGTATTAAACATATTTGATACATTCACGGTACTATCGGAGAGAATAATACACCAACATAAGCGTCGATTAGAACTCGACCCATTCAAAATAATAACTCTTTTTAATAATAATATTAATTGGATAGATTAATGGGGCGGCAACGCTACATGACCTGAGAGGAGTCAGGCGTCGGAGCTTGTAAGATTGCACCTGTGTATATTATACGTGCATATACTTGTGCATTTTAATGAACCCTACACAATTACTTACACTGAATTATAAGTTAATTAAAGGAACCGTATAATAATACGCAAGGAGTTAGCGCACGGTTGTATTGATATATCTTTACTCACCACAAAGAAAAGATTTGAGAGGAGCAAAATATTTTTACCCAAAGAACCAACACATCCTATCATGCTCATATCGAAATATCTTTTCACTTATTATTAATAAATGTAAAAAAAAATGTGCGTCCCCCTTTCGGTGTCTGTGTGAACTGACATTTGGGTTAATGAATAAGTTAGCTATCGCTATTGATAAGATTTTAAAACATGATTTCGAAGATTTATTTTTTTGTATCTCACGGGAATTGCTAATTATGTTACTATACTATACCTTACTAACGCACGCGATGAGTCAACGCGCTTATCGGTTGTTATTTTAAGTGTTTCAATTCATGTGTGTGTCTGTGCTCTTGGATTTGAATTCCCTATCACCTGATATGAACGCATGCG
This sequence comes from Vanessa tameamea, assembly GCF_037043105.1. Taxonomy (NCBI): domain Eukaryota; kingdom Metazoa; phylum Arthropoda; class Insecta; order Lepidoptera; family Nymphalidae; genus Vanessa; species Vanessa tameamea. The sequence continues at coordinate 574,435 of NC_087323.1, forward strand.
CAATAGACAATTCTATTAGATAAGCAAAGATAAAGTGCTTTGTCTCATATAGAAGAACGATATTTTTGAATTTAAAACAGTTTTTGTTATATATATACATATTTATATTTGTCAATAAGATATAATATACATATATTTTTCACCCATCCGTAATTTACATAGGCCTCTCCAAGGGTACGCCGAATCTCCCGGTTCGGTTCTGCCGGACCAGACTGGATATAGAAGACAAAGAAGGCGACCTTCTTCAGGTAATTTACCTGGCTCAATTCTGCATCATCTTCTGTAATTGGCGTTCCACGGTCTCGAATGTAGGACTCGTATGCTTTAGGTGTCCTCAGTACTTGATATCACACCCACATCCACAGTCCCCATACGTGACAATCCGTCTGCCACTTCAGTTTACTAATTCTTAAAGCAAGAACATATGAACGGATAAAAAGGTTGGAACTCGTGTCCATTTATTACAAATAAATTTAACTTCTTATAGTTTACTATGTAAAGTATTAGATTAATAAAGTGCATTTAAAAAAATATCCAAAATTAAAAAATAGCAGTGTTTTTTAAACAGGAAGCTTTTTTTCAAGGTAACCACTTAGGCACTAAGTTAAACGACTTTCCTTATGTCATTCATTATGAGTAAAATGTAAGAATAATCCGATCTTTATAACTTGTAAGTATTAATTTAAATGATTATTAGTAAACTATACGCAAAGACTACAACTTAGTGAGTTTATGTAAATTGAACGACGAGTACCTACAGAAGTGCGAAAAAAAAGAATTGACGACCTCCGTGGTCGAGTAGTGTGTACACCAGTTTTCATGGGTACGCCATTTCGAAGTCCCGGGTTCGATTCCCGGCCGAGTCGATGTAGAAAAAGTTCATTAGTTTTCTATGTTGTCTTGGGTCTGGGTGTATTTGGTACCATCGTTACTTCTGATTTTCTATAACACAAGTGCTTTAGCTACTTACATTGGGATCAGAGTAATGTATGTGATCTTGTCCAATATTTATTTATTTATAAAATAATTTGTCCCCCGAGCAGTTGATCCCTGAAGCTTACTCGACTCGACTCGACTCGGTTCGACCAAAATTGTTGAATTATTGGGCAAAGCTCCTAAGTAGCTCAAACTAAATGTATTACTTTATTACTCTGTATCAGCTTATAATTATTTTCATTTGAAATATCAAAGCTCAAGGTGATGTAATATTTTATATAGCAGAGTTGGCTAATCTGATAAAACGCAAAATATGTTTCCGACACAGATCGCATAGGATCTAACAAACTACCAACTACTGCGTGGCAAGGAAATAACGTGAGGAATGGCGATTGAAAAAGTACACAACGTCTGACTAACATATTTCTTAAATAATTAATATAGTATATTAAACTTATACTTTTTTTTTTCATTGCCATGACTGACTGGATTAGATGCGGGCAACCTACGACCGATAGGCGACCCCTGATATATGAAATAGCAATTCTTTGTTAAACATTATATTGCTATTTTATTTATGTGTGTGTGTGTTGCAATATTTAAATTTCATGACATGCAAACAAACAAATCACAATATAATAATTGATTTTTCAATTGAAATACGAGTATATCATTGAGAGTAGGCCAATTTTAGTGCAAATTCTTAAATTGGTATGTAAGTCCAAGTTACCAAATGCACAGAGATAAAATGAATAGGTAATGATTGAAGGATTTAATTGAAAAACTATCATTGTTTTTATTGTTTATTATAAACATTTATCACTTATGTTAATTATATTTTAAGTCGGCGTGCGCCCTAGGTTATCCTAATTACAAATTGTAAGTTTTATACAATGCTAGTACTAAGTATTTTAGAGACGCAAAATCATCAGTTTTAATAAGTTTTTGTCAGTCAAAACGTGATTTGAACATATTTTTTTTATACTTAATTAATCCTATTCCTTTAATTCCAACATGTCTTGGTAAATTGAGATGTAACTAAAAAAATCAAAATAAAGAGACTTTATTTTAAAACGTAGTAACTACCCTGTATTTCAAGGTACAAGCAACCCTAACGCATTTAAACCTGCAGAGATTTGGCATCTGATTCGCTCGCTCAGTCAGTTACGTCTTGACTAATTACCGTATCAGTACATTGAACACGTCTTCGTTTTTCTATCCCATCTCAATATATCATAAGTATATAACTGTCATTACTAGCGCTCTTCTTTACGTTATAATACCTAGTATATATAGGATAGTATACCTTAGTACAGCTATGTATATATCACTACTTATCATACAAGGTGATACTGTATATATATAATCTTAAATAAAGAAACGAATTGACGGAAAGTGTTATTTAACTTTTCCAACAAATTCTAATAAATGACACTTTTAGAGACTTTTTTTTTCTATTACAAAATCTATGATTGTCTGACTGTCTATCACAGGGCTGAATCTTTAGAACCGTAAAGGCTTTACAGATGACATTATCCGAATCCGCTATCAAAATAATAAAAAGTTCAAAGCCAAAAGTAATACGAATTATGTCTTATAGTGTGAATCTGACGCATTTATTATTTTGAAAAATTCGATTGAACTTTTGTTAGTTATTAAGAAATTAATGTAATACATTGTAGACGGAATTATATTACGTAAAGTAATTGTTAACATGCGACATTAATACGACGATTCTCATTAAACTTAATCTAACGATAGTGTGTTAAGTATTTGAGCTTAGTAATGCGTGCGCCTGCTCTTGTTGCGGGCGTGGTTTGCGAGACAAAGGCCGAACACGACTGCGATCAACTGAAACAATAAAAACAGAAATTAATACATTTTTATATACAATTATGTACTACATATTAATCAATAGATATAATGGTTACGAATCGAAAATATATTCCTATAAATATCCCATCTGATGGAAAAGTGTCACCTTCGCTTAGAGGCTTTAGCAATGTAATATTGTCGATCCATTACACCATCAATGCAACGACAAACAAGGGTATAATTGTTATTTTTTGTTGATGGTAGGTCACTGGTCCATGGGCACCATTGTCCATAGACAATGACGCCGTAATTAAACATTCCTTACATCGCTAATACGCCACCAAGCACATGCAACTAAGATGTTTTGTCCCTTGTGCCTGGAGTTACACTGACTCAATCACTCAAACCGGAGTAGTGATACTGAGTACCGATGTTTGGTAGAGTGTGGTACCTACCCAGACGGGCTTGCACAAAGCCCTACCACCAAGTACAGTGTTTTGTCTCTTGTGCATGTAATTACAGCAGTTCATTGTCCCTTTACACCAGAACACAGAAATAATGTGAATGCTGTTTAGCATTGTATTATTATCATACATAGTTCATCATCTTGACCGACGTTTCGAGAGAGATACACCCGTCGTGGTCATGAGCTAACTGGCCTCACCAAACCTCCAATATTCATACTAATACTATAAATTCGAAAGGAGCTCTGTCGTTCTGGTTGTGACCTTATTACGGCTTAAATGTGTCTGTTATCTGGATATGTAAACAGATGAATTATGCGATTCACAGGAACACAAAGGACAGACAGAACTGAACATTTACATCTGTCATATACATGGCATGATATATTTAATCTCTTTCAGTTTTCGTCGAGAGTATCGGAACTGCGATTTTCCGGGGAAAGGCGATCATTCTTGCCACCATTCCACGCGGTTATGATTTCTACAGTAGCTATTAAGTTCTCAATGTAAATTATTTTGATGTTAATAAATGTTTCATACAAAAAATATGATAACTGTATGATATTACATTTTTTTACATTAGCAGCCTGTAAATTTCCCACTGCTGGGCTAAGGCCTCCTCTTCCTTTGAGGAGAAGGTCTGGAGCATATTCCACCACGCTGCTCTAATGCGGGTTGGTGGAATACACATGTGGCAGAATTTCATTGAAATTAGACACATGCAGGTTTCCTCACGATGTTTTTCTTCACCGCCGAGTACAAGATGAATTATGAACACAAATTAAGCACATGAAAATTAAGTGGTGCCTGCCTGGGTTTGAACCCGAAATCATCGGTTAAGATGCACGCGTTCTAACCACTGGGTCATTTCGGCTCTTGATATTATACATAATGCTTCATAATATCCTATCGACTTAAAAAGCTATCTGATTAAATTATAAAATATTTTTGAATGTAAATTATATTTATGATAAATTATCACCCAACAACGTAACCTTTATTTTTATATCAATGTAGATTATAGGAAAGATTGTAAAGGAGATAAATAAAATCATAACATAAAACAAAACAAGTTCTATTTACTACACAATAAAGCTGTTCATCTTTTAATATAATTTAGGATTTTTTTCAATCGAAATTTGTATTCTTGGAATATTTTTTATATTATTATATATTTTATAAATACATTTTAGTTATACGTCAGTTTTTTTAAAACATCTACTAGTTATACTGCAAACTATCAAAGAGTTTTTCTTAGTATAGAATTTATTGGTATTTCATAAAAATAAACCGATCGATTACAAAATAATCGTTGAATAAGTTATACATCTATCGAAGATTAAAATTTGAAAATAACAAAACCAGCAAGTAAAGATAAAAAACGCAGTCTATTACATTTTCTTCTTACGTAACTGCTTATAAGTGACGCATAAACGTCAACTCACCTCAATAGCCACGACGATGATGGCTACAACCCCAATGGCCAATCCAAAGGTCTGGAAGAAGTCTTGGACAATGGTATTGCAACCAGAGTAGGCGTTGACAACGGTGCAAGGTGTACTGGCACAGCAGGACTCCGGCAGTGTGAGAGAGAGGTAGGAGGCAGGGCCCATAGGACCGCAGCACTTGAACTGTAAACAGATAAAATTATATTACATATTTATTTAAAAAAGGAAGGTAACTGGTAAGCTTAGCGGTAAAATAACTAATAATGTTGTGCAGGGACCTAACAAGTCGGGTCGGCAGTCTTTCCAGCAGTACATTCTTTTGGGGTATTCGTCATCAAAGATAATTTAAGAAGTGAATTAGCCGTTTGTGGTCATAATAGATAAGTGATCTCACTGATTGATATACATATGTTGATACAATTATTATGATACGGTACGATAACTTTAGTAAAACTGAATTTTTATTTTGGTTCAAACAATTATAAAGTAAAATGGACTTACTGATCTTTCGATGCTCTGGAATGCTACTGGATCCCTGGAGAAACCTTCCGTCAACCAGCGCGGAATGTCATTCAAAAGTTCGTCTTGTTTCACAAATATCAACGTAGCCAGCGTTATTTTCAAGATCATAAGAACGATCATAAATATAGCGTACTGTAAAACAAATTAATTACTTTATAAAATGGGTGTATGTGCTGTGAAATTAAGTGTTGCCTAAGAGGTCCACTGGCACTTAAATACGGAAAAACTCCACTAGGGGTCCACCGTTTGCGCATACCTTTCCATATTTCAGCGACAAAAAATGGCCTTTATTACTAATGGCCACGAAGTAGTTTGGACAAGTCCTAATCCATAAGTTTGGTTTAAAAATTAAAATTCGTGCATATTTGAAACTTTGTCAATCTTTAACAGGTTCGAGCTTAGTAAAGTTATTACAATTATATGCTTAAGTTTCTATAGCGCAGCACTGTAAAGGTTAACTAATGACTTCTCATTCAAATTTGTGTTCCGAACCGGTGGTAGCTTTTATAATTATTTTTTTTAAAATGGCGATTCGAAAAATCTTGGAAAAAATATATATTGATTTTCTTACGTACGTCGTAAGCTTGCGTTAGGAGAGAGTAAGCACGCTTGACGCTTAATTCGAGGGCAAAGCAAGATTATTACTAGTTTCCTTAAAACATGCATTTAACTTTAATAAAAAAAAGTAAAGTAACTTACAGTGACGAGCATACAATTGCTCTCTCTAATGGCACCGCAGCATCCGAAGAATGCAACAATGAACACGATGCATCCTACGACGATGGCTCCGATCGGTGTTAGCTGGAATATTTGCGAGTCCTCAAATATCTCGGTCACCTCTGACACTTGCAGCTCAACGGCGACACCTAGTCCTATAAGCGCTATACCAGCTAGCTGAAAAGAAAGTAATGTTTTTAATAACCGGTAATATTTTTATTATTTATTTCACATTAGTAGATAGATTGACAAATGGGCTACCTGATATCAGGTAGGCACAGAAATTGCCCATGTAAAAATGTTAACCATTCTGATGCGCCACAGGCTCATTCACCTTTTAAACGCTGTTTGGTAGTTGAGTATGTGACGATTGGGTGCCGTCCAGACATTTGCACAAACCCTACCACCAAGCATCTCACGTCTAAAACGTTTATTCGAATATAATTTGACAAAAGTAATAAAAATATTTTGATACGGTTTAAGTTAATGAATCTATTGCTATTATTAACTATCAATTACAAGACGGCTTATAAGCCACCTAGAAATAGCGAATAATTAGCATTTTTTTAAACTACCTATTATTTTTAAAATAATGATGCGTAAGTGAAGAGAAGTTACTCCGATCGATCGATCGAATGTGTTTCAATAATATTCACTTTTTAATTTTCGTATAGGCTCGTATAATACTTTTATATATATTTTATTATAACTGTACCGCTCTTTATTAACTGTGTATGAGGCTCTACAGATTATATTAACCGAATCTAATGTTTTTTTTTTCTATTTTTAAGTGCATGAAGGAATCACCTCTGCCCATAGACATTAGCGCCGTAAAAAAATATAACGATTCCTTATACTACTAATGCGCCACCGACATTACACGGCTCAATCACTCTTTAAGTCGAAACACAACAATACTAAGAGTTGCTGCTAGGCGGCAAAATATATGACTAATGAGTAACCTACCCAGGGGGGACTACATTGCATAAAGCCCTAAAACCAATTTCTTATTGGAATAGAACTGGTAGATATTGATGTTAGAACGCTCAAGTCTCAGCCAGACTTACGATATAATTTTATATAAAATATATATTTGCTACTTATAACCCTTGCGTGTGTTTGATGGGAAATCCCATTGCCTCGCCATGGATTTACTTGGTCGAGTGGCGTGCAGAATCAAATTATGATTTCAGTGTTATTTTCATTTTGAAAAAAGTATTTGCTTACGTGAATTATATGAGAACTCTCATACCAGTCGTACACACTTGAACAACACTTTAAAAATTCTTACGAAATCATAACTGAATCGTTTGAACGTCACTTAAAATACGAAACTGTAAACAATTGGCCGTGGGAAAAAACCGCTGAAAGCGGTCAGCCCTCATTTGAATAATATATTAATTTAAAATTGACACATTTAGTTCACTTGAAAGCAATTTAGGGAGCTAGAAACTACGAGCTTAAATTCGTTTTATGTCTAGATAGTGTTACAGTACAAAATAACTAAAACAAACGAGTTAAGTTTATAGTCTTGGTGTGCGTGACAACTATGCTTGACATTCAACAAACGTTATACAACTTTACTAATGTACGTGTACTTTTTTTATTTTTTTCTTCGCGTTCTTAGCTTCGACAGTCTTTTTTTTATGCCTATGCCTTTTTTTACATTTTATATTATAAATTTTGGCATTATTTTATATTTTACTGAACATCAGCAGATCTTCGCTGGACTTCGATCTTGTCGTCTTCTTGGAAGACGTGGCCCACACTGACATTTTTTTTTCAATTTAAAATAATATATAAATAATCCATAATAAATAATATATGATAATATAGAATGTATAAAAATACTGTATATAGTCGTTTTTTTTTAATCCTAATTACTGCAATCCTCCGTGCTCGATCAGAGAGAGTACAGCCTCGGCGACTCTGATGTCGCGTTTATGTATGGATTTCTTGAGGCTGTGCTCTAGGATGGTCTTTTCTGAAACACCTGCCGCTCGGCCGATGAATCAGCCGATAGCGTCGCTACCATCGTCCGTGTAATAGACACAGGTGTTAGTGTGTCTAGTGATTGCCACAACTGCGTGAGGAACACTTTCGTGTATACGGAGCCTCACTTTCTTCGACTGGACTATGATAACGTCGCCGTAGGTCTGTCCCTGAGATTCGTGGATAGTCATGACGCTTGACCCTTCACCTTTTCCGTATCCCTGGTCCATCAGGAGTATCTTTTCCTCCTGCGTATGGGCCAGATATAGGGTTTTGGTTTGGTCGGATGGTATGTTGGCGTCAGTGAATTTCTCCATTTTGAGGGAGTGGAGGATAGGGCTTCGACAGTCTATTTAAACGTAATCACAGCTTGTATATATAATGGCACCCTGGTAGTCGCGTCGCAGGGTAATCTTCAGTTAAGTTACCTGAGGATTAGTGGACTTATTTCATCTTCGTTTGTATAGCTTAGAGCTAAAATAACTTAGCGGAAAAATTAAAGATTAATTACATACATATACTATCTGCTTGGTGTTAGGGTTTTGTTCAAGGCCGTCTGGGTGGATACAGCTTAAAGATAAAATATATGATGGGAGGGTACTTACTACAGCAATGCTTAGTATTGTTGTATTATTTTTAAGGATGTGTGAGTCAATGTAACTACAGCCACAAGGGAGATAACTTCGTTTCTAAGATTTATGGTGCATTGCTAATATGAGGAATGATTAATATTCCTTCCAGTACAAATGTCTATGGTTGTGTAAGTGGTAACAGCGTAAACTAACACCTTAAGTAAGTAGAAGACGCTTATCATGTCATAGTGGAGTGTGTCCGGAACGCAGTTGAAAGGTCACTTATGAAATTTGAAAAAGGAATCAATTTATATGAGGTTGGAAAATATAACAGCATTTTGGCTTTTCCTCAATGGGAGGAGGCAATAATGTTGTATAAACTTATTAGTAGTAATAAATGTATTATTAGCTATTAGGCGTATATAATTATATATGATGTAAAAAGACTGTATGTGCCAATGAGGGTGGCATGATCATATTTAAGATTAAAAAAAAAAAAAGAAAACTAACACCTAATACAATTATCGGTGTCTTTATTCCTTTGTTTCATGGGGAGCAAACTTGTGTTTCATGGGTTTTGCGAAACAATGAGCTATGAAAACGTTCATTAATAAGTTTAATGTCCAAAAAGGTTATACAAATTCAAATACAGCTTATCTTAGTGCTGTGGAATATCGTTATATCTACGCTTATCTTATCAGGTTATCAGTGAGGTGCGGAGGTGCAGCTCGCGTATGAATTAATAGGAAATAACACATTATTGATTTATTTCGTATTTAACTTGTAGCAGCCATGATGCTTTGCTGATTTATAGTAGCCAGATTCTTTTAAATAGCAAATGCAATAGCGTGGAGAATGAATCAAATGAACAAATATTTTGAGTTATTTATAATTAAATCAAAGTTAATCTGATTTTATTATGAAGGTATATATTAGTAAATAAAAATGGAGACGTACTTAGTTTACAAAATGATTGGTTAACATGAAATTAAAAACATAAATCCAGTTTTTAAAACAATTTTCGATCATTCAGAGCAAGATCTAGTCTTTAAATATCCCACTGCTGGGCTGTTCACCTTTTTGCGGAGAAGGTTTGAAGCTTACTCCACAAAGCAGTCAGCGTCATAGATAAAAAGGATTTTCATTAATGCCAACTTTTCAACGAAATTAGCAACGAATAGAAGTTTCGATTGAAACGATACGTCATTAACATTAAGTTTTTCAAAATGGCGGATAATACTTGCCAATAACGAGATAAAATTTAGATTTACATTTAAAAGCTACCTGCAAATATATTTCCAGTTAAAAAAAAACAATTATTCGTATTTTCACGGAGCAACTAAAATACTATTTAGGTGGGATTGAATCTAATTATCAATGTACAATTTTTATGACCGGTAAGTGCTTTTTGTGTATTACATAATAACATTAAACGTATAAACATAATATTTTCATCGTGCAAAAACTATTGTTTCGCTTTCAACTTCGATAAAATATTATTACACGTAAATTTCCGTTATTGCGCTTAAAAATTTTGATGATAAACGTATTTACAATAATAGTTTAATATTGAGCGCTAGATTGTTTGATTTTGTACGTATCGTTGTTACTTTTTGAATACAGAACACAGTATCTACGTTGTTAGTAGAAATCTTAATCCACTATATTAAGGTGTAAACTATAATCACTTAAAACAAACAAATATTATCAATCCCTTATTTATATAAAGTCAAAAAGCTGGCAATAATGTGTGGTTTTGTAATTAGATACACTGACTCACTGACACTTTGAGTTAAAACTTATTATGGAGAACAGTTTATTCTATTTACTTGGTGTCGGGAGTTGTGCAAGTCCGTCTGGGTAACCCAGTCATCATATATTCTATGACGAAAGCAATGATAATTAATATTCTAGTGTTCCGGCTTTTAGAGTGAGTGAGGCCGTGTTAATTCAGGCACAAGATTAGTTTCCATAGGTGGACGAAAGTAGTGGTTAAAATTTCTTAGGTGCCAATGTCTATGGACAATGGTGACCACTTACCATCAAGTGGAACATTTGCCCGTCCGCCATCGATTTTATAAATAAATTTAGTATTAAAAATTTGTAAGTGCATCTATGCCTACGCCACCGCCTACTAGGAAATGATGAAACACGAGCAATAATTTTCTTTAGTATGAACGATATAAAATATGTCTTTAATCTAATATAAGACCTATGGTTACCTGAATTTAATTTATTTGCTTAGTAATTTATAAAGTTAAGCATATTTCTGAAACCTGATGTATAAGTAATAAGTATTATTTTTTGTAAGTTATTTAAAATGCAAAACTAAGTCGGTATAAAAATAGGGTATGTTATTATAATATTTTTTTAATCAAATCTCATATAGACAGATCTTATACAGACTAACACTAGCGATTTTATACTAATTTCTAAACCTTCTTGTATATATATGTATGTATTATGTTATAAATAATGATATTATATAACAATTTATTTTACACATAGTTAGGTGTAGCTATATCGTTGATACATCAAAGTATGATATTCGCTTTTAAACAATATACATTTTTGTACTCACCGCAAAGAATAGGTTCGCGAAGAACAATATGTATTTTACCAAGAATTCACCACAACCCATTTTGATATTATTATATGTCTGAACTGAAATTTAAATAACACAAATGGTGCGTCCGCGTCTCGAAAGCCGTGTAAACTGAACGCAATATGGCGTTGATCGCGCCGTTTATCGGGACCGATAAGATTTTGGCGACATCGTTTCAAAGAATCGCCTTATTTTATTATTGTACCGTCGAAATTTAGCAATGACTAATAACTGTTATGTCGTTCGTTTATTAGATAAGTTATATTATGACATCAGAATACATTAAGATCAACTTAGGTGTATCCTGTCGGCACAACTAAAAGCCATTGAACTAAGAATTGAATTGAATTGAACTTAGGTGAGAATACTATAAAATATGGCATTAAAAAATATTTTTTAATTGTTTAATTTGTTGTATTATGATATTTACTAATATTTTAGTCTAAATTATTACGTTAATCTCCTAATCAATATCCAAACAATATTCATAAAAGGGTTAGGTTTAGAATTAATCTCCACGATTTTGGGGAAACAAAGTGTTGTATATGTTGGAGGTTTGGTCCCTGATTACAACAATACCACTCGCGACATGCGAAACTGTACCATTTTCGAGAAAATTAGGAGAAACTATCATAACCTATAGACGCGGAAATATGTCAAGTAGATTGTAATATCACTGTAAGAGCAGGATAAGTGATATATTTCGTTTAAGTTCGACAAGGACGCAACATAAAAGAAAGCTTGTGAGGTGTCAACACACTTAATGAATGTGTCAAACGTCAAGAAGTTGTTCTGTTGTTATTCAATTTTTATTCCGTTGTTTCTCTCTGATTCGCGTGAATGTGTGCTTCGTTTTATTTCTTGTGGTTTAATTTTACGACTTTTTTGCTTTCATGACATCTCACTTGCTTTTATATACTGGATACCGATTTTGCGCCTACTCGACTAACTTCTGCTAATATCCCGGACTTCGTACGAACGTGGTATTTATGTCACAGTATGTCTATTTTACAGTGTAGTGATTCACAGCCATCGACAAGTCGCAACTTTAGACGTAGCGTGAAAATGTGAAACGATCACTATGTTGAATTGGTTTGAAAATATGTGCAATTTGACTAAAGTGATCCGCAAGCTTGATACTCGCAAACAAACGATATTGTCGAGGAAAACAACCTGGTACCAAAAACAATAATGTGCCGCTTCCATATAAAAGCCATGTATGTTAGTTATATTACAATTAATACTGTTGGCTCATTCATTTATTATAAAGGGCCGAGGAAAGAATGTTAGCCGAGCTGAACATGATTTGAAATCATAAAAAAACGTTCACGTGTTTTCGTACTGTTTTATTACGTGACTGGTATAATTATTGAAGAGAAGCTGTAATAATATACCAGTTACAGAATCAAACTTTCTTCGGTAAGATCGGTGGACCGGGGAAGATTGTCCAAATCGATGAAAGAAGATTTGGGAAAAGGAAGTATAATGAAGGTAAGCTATCCCTATAACATAATAAACACAATACAACCTCATAAATTGTTCCAAACAATTTTTAGTATGGTTTTTTTGTTTCAGGTCTACATATTGAAGAACATTGGGTCCTCGGAATTAAATATGTAATTAAATAATAATTTTAAAACTAATATTAAATTGTTTTATTTATACCTTAAATAATGGAACTACAAAGCTTAGAATTGTACCTTTGACTAGAGAATAAAATATAAACCCCCCCCCCCCTCCTGCAGCCTAATACTAAACCGCAACCATAACTCTATGTCAGTATATTTTGCAAACAATTGACGCATTGTTCTAGGGAGTGCGATATGTAAGTCTAAAAAAATCATTTTCAGCTTCAATGGCTTTAACTTGTGACAATAGTGCACCGATCATTTCACCAATGCCAGAGAGGATGGAGGGTATAATAAATTAAAAAAAAACATAATAAAGGTAAAATTTTTAAAGCTTTTAATTATTTTTAAAGATTACCCACAAGTTATGTATTATAATTTAAGTGTTTTTTTTTTATGGCATTGGTTGACGGACGAGCATATGGGCCACCTGATGGTAAATGGTCACCACCGCCCATAGACAAAGGCGCTGTAAGAAATATTAACCATTCCTTACATCACCTATGCGCCACCAACCTTGGGAACTAAGATGTAATGTCCCTTGTGCCTGTAATTACACTGGCTCACTCACCCTTCTAACCGGAACACGACACTACAGAGTACTGTTATTTGGCGGTAGAATATCTGATGACTGATGGTACCTACCCAGACGGGCTTGCACAAAGCCCTACCACCAAGTAAACAAGTTACATGTACGTACTCGCAATTATGTTTCATTTATTGTGAATTACTATTCTTAATGAGAGGTAATGATTTCTAACCAGAAAATAACAATTATGTAAGACAGGGATTATGTCATTGGACCTCAACTTGAGATCAAATATTCAGAAAACTGTTAGAATTATTAAATCATATTTCATATATAATTGTGGCTTATTCTACGACTCAATGAATAACGATTTACTGATCCTTAAAATTGTACTTCTGGTAGTACAGTATAACTACAATGTAAGTATGTAACGTAATCTCTGTCTCTAAATATTCAATTTGATAAAAAAGCAAAATACATTTAATCGAATATTGCCGATTCAAATCTGTCGATGTCCAGCTCTTGAAAGATGACATGAGAAAACCTGCATATGTCAGGTGATATTATTATCTGTGGCAGGCACTGGGATATCTTTCACCCCGTAGATCCCGGCGAATAAAAACAATTAACACCGCAGAGGAGACCTTCGCCCGTTACTGGAACATTTACCGGTAATTACTTAACAAGATTACAATCGGCAATGAGTAACCGATTTTTTTGATAAAAAGTGACTTGTCAAGTTTTATTGAAATCGATACAGTCATTTTATCTATCTTCGACATTTCAATAACATGACAAATGTATTATAGCGTTAACATTGTATTTGACGACTTATCACTTAGCGCTAAAAGTACCCAATTAATATTTAAAAACAAACAAGTCCAAGATATCAGACAAACGAGGTTCCTGAAACTGTAGCCATTAAAGAGGTAATCCCGATTTACTTTGTTAGTGGTAGCGTGTAAAGAAATCGGTGTCTGCTTACAGAGTTACTTTAAATAGTTTGTTAAATGACGATTCAAAAGTGCTTGTAAAAGCCTACTTGAATAAACTATATTTTGATTTGATTTGATTTGAAAAAGGAGAGCTAACGAGCTAAGTTAAGTTGTAACTCAACTTAGCTTGCAAGCTGCTTTTCCAGGTTTACTTTGACTGCTGAAAAAATAACGAAAAATTAGTTCTTTGGCAAATGTCTCCCGTTGCATTCTTACTCACTAAAACCGATAACTATTTTCTACGGGATCGTTTTGTCATTACTCCTACCCCTGCGGTACTCCAATGAAAACGAAAGAGACAGGGGAAGGGAAAAACTTATCTTAATATTGTCCTGCTCGGCAATGTTTGATATTAGACAGTTATTTTAAGCAGAAAATTCATTAGCTAGGAACTATTTTAGAAGCAATCTAATTATGTATTTTATACGCTGCTATATTTTAATTACAGGCGTTTTATTTTAAAATATACGTTTGATTGTTTGCTCGTCTCCCTGAAATTTGTTGCAAAGTATTATTATTTTCTTGGAAACCGCAAGACCGAAAACTATGAAGAGTTGGTCAACAACCTCTTATCAATAGTATTTAAAACGGGATATTTACCATGTTTTTTATTTTTATTTGGTGGAGCTCGACATTTCGACATTATCTACGAATGTCTTGTTCTCGTACTCGTGTCTCGTGTCTCGTGGTACAATCGAGTAACATGGTAAATATCCCGTTTTAAATACTGTTAGTAATAAAAGTAACCATGTTAATTTAAAAACCTCTTATCAGCACACAAGAATATGGGATGCAATATGTCGCTCAAGATATACTTCTTACACTCTCATTTGGATTTTTTTCCTCAAAATTTGGGAGCCGTTAGCGATGAACACGGCGAGCGATTCCATCAGGATATATGCAAGATGGAAAAACGGTACCAAGGCGAGTGGAGTCCGAACATGGGTGATTACTGTTGGAAACTCAAAAGAGATGTACCTGAAGCTAATTATTCCCGAAAATCCTGAATAAAAGTCAAATGTCAGTTGTTTTTCTTGATTAAATTCAATTATCAACCATATTTACTTAAAAAAAAGTGCATTGCAGTTGCAAGAAAACTGAGGGTGACTGTAACTTTTTAAAAATGCAGATTATTAACAGGCTAGTCGTAGATACAAAATATCCCATTCAAATTAATTTAATTTTCATTAAGGTCATTTTTGTCTATCAGTGTTATTTTCCTAAAAACACCAAATATTTACAGCTGTTAACGTTAAATGAGTGCCGGTCGTACATACACGACTGTTGTTTTTACCAATTTGTCGTCATCAAAATGTCTGACAACGTTTTTGCGGGAATAAAAAAGGTTTAAAATTTAATTTCATTTTATGGCAAGAAAGCATGTTTATTTTGCCGAAATATATTTTTTGTGGCTTTTTACTATGGGTACTTCAGCTACTTGACCTTTTAAGTTATTATTCGTATAACAACTATCGAAAAAGGTAACAAATTGATTGGTATATAATTAAAAACCTTACTATTAGTGCAATGGTTAACAAACCGCCTAGCGATGTAAAAGTTGCTGGTATGGTAATGTCCTGTCGTCTCACTCTTAGCGCAAGCATTACACTACATTTGAGGGAAAACGGAATACTGGCAATTCTGTAAAATTATTATTATTATTAAAAAAAAAAAAGAAAAACATAATAGCATCTCTTACTCCCAGACTATAGTTATAAGCTCACTTATAAACCATTTCTGGTAAAATTAACAGTGATACCATGAATCACTTAATAATATTTTATTTTACATTAAGTACGATAAAGTGTGTTAGATAATAAAGAAAACCGATAAATTGATAACAGGTTAATAGAATGCATGACTTTTATGTAATATTTTCGCGAATTTATCTATCCTATAATTTGTACATATATTATTTACCATACCTTGAAAATATGAACTGACGATTATAACCTTTGATAATACTTAAAAGCTGTGGTTAAAATAGTATGCAATTTCAGACACGTGAGGCAAACTCGACATGAAAATAACGGAAAATGAGAAAATAACCCAAGATAACTATGATCAGATATCACAATGATGAAGATTAACTTGTTAGCGACAGGCAACCGTATTTACAGACATTTTTTAAAAACAATATATGCTTTATTTTTTGTTATTTAAACTTTATACACGACGAGCAAATACATACAAGGAGCAGGCATAATGGCAATGGCAACTTATAACCAATTCACCATGCCAAACTATCATAATTATCTCTGCCAGTCAACTTCAGCTACTCAGTTATTCACGATGGAATAGTAAAAGATGTATTTAGAAAACTAAATTAACAACCTGTAAATTACCCACTGTTGGGCTAAGGCCTGTCCTTTTGTGGCTTGGTGCTGATTCCACTACGCTGCTTCAATGTGGATTAGATGATACATACGTGGCATAAGTTCATTTGACATACTATGCAAGTTTTCTTATTATGGTTTCCTTTAGCGCCACACAAAAAATATTTTCAGAAATAAATAAAACTATATACTAATATTCAAAACAAAAAAGTCCTTAGTCTAGAGAGATATCACAAATGAGAACAATAAATATTTAAATTAAATAGACTTAGAAAACTTTCGAACGCTTAATACTAAGGAGTAATATCTCTGTGTGGCAGTTACACTCATTATTCAGTGATTCTAGTACCCATAATAATCTTCGAAGAATCAATAATTATAATCCTACAAATATTACTGTAAAAAAGAGCTGTCCGGTCCATTTAAAACCTTGAAGCTCCCTTCGGGGTGTTTTTAGTAAAAGTATTAATGGTACTTACAGTTGCTTCACAAGCGCGCACTCGTAATCCGATGGATACGGAGCGGATAATCCGACACGATCAGATAGAGTTCAGTTGCAGGACCAATAGATTTTTGGGCTTTTCGAAGGGGTGTAAAGATTCACGACTCCGGATAACTACTGAGAATATTTGACGGAAAACCGGAAAAACGTAACAGGTTGCCTTGAAGTTTAAATCAACGACCTCGATATTGCGACCTTTCGTCTAGTCCACTAGACTAACGAGACAGAAAAATCGTATATAAACTTATTTGTGAAGATATGGAGAAAAACCGAAACATTCTTCTCAAGAATTTTCTTCCTCTCCTTAATCCAGCATCGATATACTTACAGACGTTACGTGACATAAATCACGGCAGTTATAAACTTCTCATTGCCAAGTTATTGACACAAATAATACACACACACACATTTAATGTGATAATATTTCACATCAATTCGTAATCTAGAACAGAATGTACCAAATGTTTTGGTTTCCATTGACATTAAAAACGTCACCGATCAAGGTTTTCCCGCCGGGTCATCTAACCAGTTCTCACCAATGTTGATTCATTCAGTAAATATGTACTTTAGAAATAGTTATTTGCGTTTAATTTTAATGATTTCAAATAAAATAATAAAATACCGTTAGACGTCAAGTAAATCATAAATTCGGACTAGATTTTTTATGATTTTATTTATTAGTCTAAATTCTAATTATTCTTTTGACATCTTTTGTATATTTTTTTCTATGACGTAGAATAAAGTGTCAAATTTTAATGAATTCAGTCTGCTTGTCTCTGCAGGTCTGCTTATCTATTTTATTAAAAATAGATAAGCAGACCTCTAAATGGGAAACCTGATTTCACATAAATGTCACCACCGTACATAATTGTTAGAAATATTAACCATCTCTTATATCGCGAATACACCACCAAGCATTAGTAAGATGTTATCTCGATTGGGCCTCTAATTACACTGGCACTCATCCTTGAAACCGTTGATGTTTTTAATCTTCAATTCAATTCAATGTTAAACGCAAAACATACGTCACAAGTCATTAGCTAAATAGATGTAATTAACAAAATTATGCCAATCACTGCATCAGTTTCATCCATGTCGCGTAAAGTTTTTCAACATGCAAAATTAAAAAGTACACAACTGTAATGAAAAAAAACTAAATTTAAAAGGTATGGATGAATATTACTCTGCTATTAAAATTACTCTTATGAAACTGTTTTTATTTTTAGAGATCAACTCATTAAAGCTCGTAGTTCGTTGTACTACAGAGTTAATAAGTAACTCAGTATTGCTAAAATCACGACAGAGCGTGAACGTCCGCGACTCGCTCCATTGCGTATATTCATCGAACGCTTGTTTGAAAACTATTTCAGGAACAAATTAAATATATTTGATAATTTATTTGAAAATAATATTCTTAATTGATAGTGTTAAGTTTTAAAATAACAAAAAAACCTGTGATAGTGTCTTGAAAATGTCTACAGAAGGTCATGCTTTAAATAATAGAACGGAAACGCCGGGGTTCCACAGGGCTCCGAAAACACTGGACATGAATGATGTCGAAATGGTTTTTGGAACACCTGCATCTCCACGAGGCACAGTTCTACCAGACGTTCATCTCATCTCGAATGAAAAGACTAACGGTAGAGACAAGGTTAGTAATGATAAGTGATAATATTATATTAGTACGTACATGTAATTTATTCCAACAGGGTTCTCTGATGAAATATAATTGACAAAAGTAGTATTCTAGATAATGGTACATAAATAATTAAAACATCGACATCTGTTGATTTTCATTTATTTTAAACGCGCTAGTTTATATTGCAACTACTGATTGTCGGTTTTTCTCGTTGGATTCTACGTTTCGCACATTCCTAACTGGTCATAGTTTCACGCTATATTCTTTTAAATAAAGTAGTACATCACTTATTGAGAATAAAGCGTATGCGTATATTTATTGTTTACATGATTTTGTTTACATGATTACGCTATGTTATGTATAATCGAATCTTACAATACAAATCAAAGTACTATTTTTATTATATAATTTTGAATAGAAGTATTATTTGTGTTATAACGTGTTTACAAACAAGCGTTTGATAAACATACTCGAATAAAGTATATTTTCATTAGCTTGGTGTCTAACAGTTGAGCCAAGGCACAGATTATAATGCCAATAACACGTACGATGAAAAATATGAGTATCTTATTTTTTATTAGAGATAGAAAAGCACGTCGACGGTGTGTTAATGTTGTTGTTTATTTAAATTAACTTGAATAAAAGGGATCAAATTTATAAAGATACGTAACTAAATTGAATTGATATTCACATTGTCTGCGATGAGCTGTCACAATAAATGTGACCATGAATTAGTATTTATGACTTCACTAGTTAGCTGTTTCAAACACAATTATACCTCTACATATAAACATTATAGCAGTACAATGATGTACCTTTAACTTTTGATTTTCAATCGTTTTTCATCATGTTACTGCTATAGTTACCTATTTTGTTTTTATTTCCACAGACATTAGTCTGTTTTTTTTAGTTTAATTTTTAACTCACACATTGACTGCCTCGTTGGCCTTATGGCAAGCTTTAAAACTGTAGAAATCCTGGGTTAAAACCCGGGTCGAGACATTAAAAATTGATTCGTTTTTTCCGTCGAGAAATTCGGAAAAGCATCTCAGAGCCAGAAGGACATAAATACGTTGTTCCTTCACCTGAACTCTGTCAGATGCCAACGGATTATGAGAATGAAGGATGAAAGAGTTCACCTGTGTTTGTTTACACACATGTGCACATCTGTGCCGCGCAGCTGGTTAGGCTTACATGAGAATGGTTACAAACTCAAACTCAAATTCCTTTATTCAATATAGAAGCATTACACTTACTTATTGATAGTCATATAGACAAAATAATACAGTGACCAAAATCGATCAGTAGGATATCATAAATCTATTAATAAATTAATGTTATTGTATAGCTGTTATAATATTTAATTAATAAATATACACACAAGTGTTCGTCTTTGTCATACAACTTTGAATTCTATAATGATTACATAAACAGATTTATGTCTATTGATGGGGGAAGTTTCTAAATATATACACATATTTGTTATCACTGGCTTTCTAATATATATGTAGTCATGGCTTTCATAAAACATAATAATCTTTTTTTTCATTGTAGTCTTTAAAGGAGTTTCGCCTATAAGTCAATAATATCAACGGGGTTTTTTTTAAATATACCTGTTAATAGACAGAATTTGCGCTGATTATTATCTATTGAACAGGTTTGATTTAAGTTGGAAATACGACATAATATTATTATATTCATAAAAAAAATTATAAGGAAAACCCGTAATATCTTATTATGTCTAGCCGAATAAAAATTACATTAAATCTTTGACAGAATTTATTTCAAATAATGGTCTCCCATTCGTCGAAATTCGAATATAATTAATTGTACCAATTTTTTTTAACTTTATATCATAAATATAATCGAATATAATTAAAAATATAATAGAAATTGAATGTAACATTCCATTTGGTAAGACACAAAATTATACAAAAGTTAGGCGAATTTCTGCTATAAAGTTTTTTGTTGCAAAATACGAAAGTTAGGGAACTAAAACTTAGCTATCGGGCAAAACCTTGTCATTAAGTATTTCAATAAAAACCCAAGTAAATGCCAAATACGAGTTATTGGTTTTTTTTTATTTGACATTTGTGTTGACATTTGCAGTATGAACGTGCAATTATAAATGTTGAATTTGAGTGGTATTGTTTACTACACGTGCGCGATTTCTAAATTAGGTTTTTTGTACTAATATTGCTTAGTTTTACTAATATTTGTGTTGTCCTGCGTTATTACTTGTTGTGAGGTAAGTGTTTTTTTTAATAATTTAGTAGTTGGTGATGGAATCTGAGGAGCCCCCGGATGGGGGCGGAGGTGACTCCATAAGTCATGATTTTGTGATGTCTAGTGAATCTATAATCAGAGAAGACTCCAAAAAAGTTCTGAAGGCTGCCAAACGCTCTCAAACCGCTACAGAGAGTATTCTAAACAAACGGGATGCTTCCTCTCCCCCTAGCGCTTCGATTCAACATACATTCACACTCCCCGAATTTAGCGGTACTAAATTGAAGTATAACGACTCCGATCAAGGCCCTTTTATTGTCCACGCCTCACGAGTGGAACCCGACCCATCAGCTGGTTATACAATTAATTTACTTAAATTTGCTCAAATTATTTACAGAAATAAGGTCTCTGGTGTTATCAAGGGAGGAATTAAATCAGCAGGACGTAACCGTGTTGTTGTTGAATTTGAGAATGCTTCTTCTGCCAATAAATTCATTGACAGTCCATTGTTCCAGGAGCATAATTATAAAATAATTATCCCAGCTTTTCACATTACCCGAATGGGTATTGTGAAGCAAATTCCCATCGACTGGTCTATGGAGGAGTTTCTGAGTAGTATAGAATGCTCCACCCCAGGTTGCCGGGCTATAAAAGCAAGAAGGTTGAACCGAAAATCTGTTACTGACGATAAAACTGAATGGTTACCTACTCAAACAGTTGTTGTGACTTTTTTAGGTCAAACCTTGCCTGAGAGAATCTTTTGTTGTTACACTTCTCTTCCAGTAATCCTTTACTCCCTTCCCACTATCCAATGCAACAATTGCTGCCGCTTTGGGCACACTCAAGATAAATGCAGGTCCAAACCAAGGTGCTTTGTGTGTGCTCAACCTCATCATGGACGTTCCTGTAAAGTACCCCGTTGTGAGGCTACATGTCTGTCTTGCTCAGGTCCACATCTGGCTACTGACCTCAATTGCCCAGAACATATGAGACAGAAACAGATAAAAATTGTGATGTCAGAGGAAAATATCCCATACAATGAAGCCTCTCTCCGTTTTCGCCCTACCCGTCGCTCTTTTGCTGACTCCGCACGCTCTTCTCCGAACTCTATGTCCACTCCCACTCGCCCTACGATGAGCCCTCTCACTCCAATATATGAAATCTCCAGCCCTTTAATCCCTCCTGTTTCATCCCAACGGAAAACTGTTCTTCTCAACCAACGACCTCGCCCTCCCCTTAGTAAGGGATTCGATAAAGAAGCTCACTCTGCCCTAATTAGTTCTCCAAAATCTTCCCAACCTAATGGTTGTGCTCTTTTAACTTCAGATAATAATTCTAAACAAAATCTTGATTTATCCAATATTATCCAACTTTTGCTTTCTTTAATCGATATTATTACCAAACATAATATCAGTTTACCGTACATTGTCACTGAAAAACTTAATCAGTTCATTCCTAATTCTCTTAATAAAAATGGCGACAATTCTCCAATGGAATTGCAAGAGCATTAGACATAAAAAACATGAAATAATCTCTCTAATTACCTCCTACCATCCTCATATTTTGGCCATCTCGGAGACATGGTTAAAGCCGGGTTCTCGTTTTCGGATTCCTGGATATTCATGTCTCCGCGATGATCATGTTAGTGGATGGGATGGAAGTGCCCTTCTTCTTAAACAATCCCTTATCCATTCATTGATTCCTCTCCCTCACCACTCTCCCTCTTTTAATATTGTAGCCGTCAGGGCTATAAATACAACCTTCGTGTCAATTTATATTCCTTCTCCTAATTCTTCCATTATCTCTGAATTAAGCTCTATCCTCTTAACTCTTCCTATCCCTTTAGTTGTTGTAGGTGACTTCAACTGCCATCATACTATGTGGGGTTCCCTTCAGTGTGAGTACCCTTCTGCTCACCTCATTGATTTCTTTGATAATAATAACCTTTGCTTATTAAATGATGGCTCGCCTACTAGAAGAACTCCTCCATCTCAGAATCCCAGTTGTGTTGACTTGTCCTTAACGTCTCCCAATCTGGCCTCTCAGTGTAACTGGAAGGTATTATCCTGCTCATATGGTAGTGATCATCTCCCCATTCTTATCTCCATATCCCATACTGTTCCTGTCTCGCCTATGCCATTTCCTCCTCTCTTAAAGTTTCGTATCTCGAAGGCTAAGTGGGCAGAATTTCAGCAATGCGTTACAAGCCAGACAGACCAATTTCCTGTAACAACTGTTGAAAACTTTTTACAAACTTATAATGATTTTATTTCTGCTTTATTAACTTCGGCCAATCAATTCATCCCAATTAAAAAGTCTCCTAAAGATTTCATACCTTCGCCCCCTTGGTGGGATTATGAATGCACGGAAATCATCCGCAAACGGGATGAGATGGAAGAGGTCTTTATGGAGTTTCCATCTTTAGAAAACTACTTAAATTTTCAAAGTACAAATGCCAAATCAAAAAGGGAATTATCCTTGAAGAAACGTAACGGCTGGTTTCGTTTCTGTGAGAGTCTTTCTCCCCGAACCCCTTTTTCACTTGTTTGGAAAAAAATTAAAAACTTCCGAGGTTCTTTCAGTGATAGTAATCCTGTTTCTAACGACCCTTCTGTCTGGCTCTATGATTTTTTGGATAGGCTGGCTCCACCTTTTGTTTTTGTTTTTGAAAATTGTTTTCCTTCATCTTCCCCTTCTCCTCCTTCCTATGATCGAATGGATGATCCTTTTACATGTGATGAGCTTTGCTCTGTTTTAGACAATCTCCACGACTCCTCCCCTGGTATTGATGGTATTCCTTATTCCTTTTTAAAGAAATGTTCTGACTGTTCAAAATTAATTTTACTCTCTATTCTTAACAAAATTTATGAAACTGGGTTTGTTCCTGAGTCATGGAAACATCAAATCATCATTCCTATCCTTAAACCCCATAAAGATCCTAAAGACCCCTCCTCCTATCGTCCTATTGCCTTATCGTCAGTTCTGGCTAAAATTATGGAACACTTAATAAAAAATAGATTAGAATGGATTCTTGAAAACAGGAATATCTTGCCAAAATCACAGTTTGGGTTTAGAAAAGGTATGGGCACGATGGATAGCCTGAGCGTGTTCTCTTCGGAAATTCGCCTGGCCCTCTCAAGGGGTCACCATCTTGTTGGTGTCTTTCTTGACGTCACTTCAGCCTATGATAATGTTCTCCTCCCGCTACTCAGGCAGAAAATGCTCCAGCTGAGTCTTCCCGCGAGGATGATTAATATTATATGTAACCTTTTCATGCAACGTTATATTTCTGTTCGAGTCCAAGGTACTATGCATCCCCCAAGAATAGTATGGAAGGGGTTACCTCAGGGCTCAGTTTTAAGTCCCATTCTCTATAATTTATATACTTCTGAACTTGACTCTTCTTGTTCATCCGATTGTAACATATTACAATACGCAGATGATATAGCTCTATATTATGCCTCAGAATCTATCGACGATTGCTCTGTTCGCCTTAATTCTGCTATACAAAATCTTTATATCTGGCTAGATGATCATGGCTTATCTCTGTCTGGTCTCAAAAGCTCTGCAGTGGTGTTTTCCAGAAAAAGATTGATACCGGATGTTAATATTATTCTGGAAAATGAGACCATCCAAGTAAAAAATAACGTAAAATTTTTGGGGGTATACTTTGACTCTCGAATGACTGGCACGGTACATCTTAACTACATTAAGGAAAAATGTGAGCTTGGTGTAAATGTTTTGAGGTCTCTTTCGGGTGTGTGGTGGGGTGCTCATCCCTACACTCAGAAACTCCTTTATAACGCCATTGTTCGGAGTCATTTTGATTACGGGTCATTCTTGCTTGAACCATGTAATAAATCTGCTTTAGCCGAATGGGACAAAATTCAAGCTAAGTGTCTCCGCATCATTTGTGGTGCCATGAAGTCCTCTCCCATAAAAGCTCTCCAAGTAGAATGTCTCGACCCTCCCTTATTTCTTCGTAGACAATATCTTTGTGATAGATTCCTCTACAAAGCTGTTCAAAATTCTTGCCACCCATTACTTACTTCTCTTTGTCAACTTTCAAATTTTATTCCATCTTCAACTTATTGGACTCATAAAGAAGCTCCTTGTCTTTTCAAAAGTTATGAAAAATTTATTGCAGCATCTCCTCTTTTTCAATTTCCTGGTAATCCTTTGTTTGCTGTTCCTTTTGATGCACTTGTTTTTAGGCCCAATGTAATTACATATTTTGGTATTAATAAAGAAGATCCTGGAGCCAACGCTCGATTTAAAAACCTCTTAAATGAGCAGTTTCCCGGATGGCGAACTATGTTTACAGACGCCTCTAAACTATCTGCAGACGACCCTGTGGGTTCAGCGGTGTGGGTTCCTGTCATGAAGCTGACCCTAAGTTTTAAATGCTCTCCCAGGATATCTATTTTTTCTGGAGAAACAATAGCTATTTATGAAGCTGTATCCCTGGTAGAATCCCACAACCTTAATAAAACCATAATTTTCACTGATAGTCGCAGTTGTTTAGAGGATATTTTAAAATTTCCCTTACGTTCTAGAGATGTTCACCCAATTAACCTCAAAACTCGGGAAGTTCTTTATAAGTGTCACTGTGCTGGAATTGAAGTAGCCCTTGCATGGAT